>NC_135999.1:17318689-17416189 GCF_048128805.1 Centroberyx gerrardi | reverse complement strand
GTGATATTTTAGTCTCATTCTAATTTACTGTGGCTCTTTTTTGTAAGGATCGGGCCTTGAAAACACACACACACACACACACACACACACACACACACACACACGAATGTAGCCTATATAGGCTATACAGTCAGAAAGCTGAAAAGACTACTGCATGTTTCAGAATGGACTCTAATGCAGGACCGACCTTTTGAGAAACAGAAAAAATAATCCTTATAAATTATGTTAGGTAGCCTAATATTACAATAATGCCATAGGAGATTAAAAACTTAGGCTACTATAAAGTAAGATAGGCTAGACTCTGTATATTTCACATATACACACAATAGTAGAGAAAACAGAGGGCAGAGACAGCGTGCTTGCTCAGTATAAATACCTGCATTTATAATTAGCTAAATCAACATACCAAACTGCCATGGATGCTCAACTCCACACCACGCCTCTTTGCTGGTTAGCCCCGCCTACACCGAGCGCTCAAAGCGGCCATTGGTTCCCCATGGGACCGCCCGCCTACTGGTGTGGTTTATTACTACACTTTACAATAAAGCTGCATTCGAGCGGCACGGGGAGTTTAGTCCAAACTAGGGAGCTCGAGAGGGAGAGGAGAAGTGTCACTGCAGTGTTTTAGAGATGTTTTAGGCTGTTTTAGAATTTGTTAGAACTTGTCAATGAATGAAGTTACAAAATCAACAGTCCAGTCAAAATGTGGAAAACCGCCGGGGGATCAAAATGCACCTTCACCTCAGCAGGACCGGGTGCCGTTGCAGCCACCTGTCTGCTTGTCACCGTGATGCTCGTCGTCGCTGTCGGACACCCAAGCATCCCGGTGCTGGACGTGTCTCCTCTCAGTTTGGGCACCGCCGGAGACAAGGAGCCTCTAACAGCCGGGACTGGCTCCGGAGGGAAAGTTTTCTCCGCGTATTTCAGAAAGCTGGCCCGGGAGAGGAGAGCGGTAAGCGGCCCCCCGCCGGGCGGCGCTCCCCCCGGGCCGGTGGAGCAGCTCTCCCCGGCGGACCTGTTCATAGCGGTGAAAACCACCGGGAAATATCACCGCCAGAGGCTGGACCTGCTGCTGGAGACCTGGATCTCCAGAAACATGCAACAGGTCAGATCCGTCATGTCATTATAACATTAGAAACCCCGTGTCACTGAGGGACACAGAGGAAACCCCGTGCAGATCAGGCGACACAGCTGTCTGCACATAGGAATGAGATTTGAAGTGGTTTGGCCGAGTAAAAAACCTTGAAATGTTAAACATGACTGCTGCAGGCCTGCTGTCAGGAGGCTGAAAGGTCCTGCTGCATGCTTCAGAAGCCTGGACTCTATGCACCTTGAAAAAAAAAGAGCTAAATTAAACTTTATGTGTAATGTTCTTCTACTCTAGGAATATTACAGTGATACAGTAGGAGGTAAAAACACCATTAAGTACGATAAACTCACTATTGAGCACCAAAGACACTCTATAAGTCCCTGTAGAAACATTATAGCCTAATAGCCTATTATAGGGATTTTTCCTGATTGACTATTACTTGCTATTACTATTAGGCTACTATTATTTTCAGTTTCCCCCAAATGTAAGTCAGTTACGGTCTTGTAGCTTGGTGTGATTTATCAGCTGGTATAGTGTCACATGAAGCAATAAACTGTAGTACTAATTATTTCGTGTTACAGGCCAATGGCTCATGGTGTAGCCTAGCTCAAAGCTCATAAATATATGCACATTTAAACTGGAATTACACTAAGTGGGCCCATTTTAAATGGTTTCCTATCGCGGGAAGCAGTATTCTAGTAAAATCACGCCAGGATTATTTATTAGGGTGATCGAGACTAGACCTCCATGCATATTTCCCCTGTCTCCTGCTCCCTTTGCAAGTTATACACCCCGTGAAATGCGATTTGGTCCACTGGCTCTTTGATCCCTCTACTTTCTATAGAGAGCCTACTAATAAGCTGTAAAACAGAGATAGCGGCTGTTCTTTGTAATGTATGAGGGAGATCTGAGGATCGACGGGCTGTTGTCTTTAAACAGGACGCGGGGGCCAGTGTGTTGACATAGTCCATGCAGGGGCTGCTGGGAAGAATAGATTCAGTAGGACTCAGATGAATGAATGAATTAATGAAGATTTTGTTTCATCAAGTAGTCGCAATGAGATCGAGGTCTATTTCAAGACCTGAGAACAAAAAAACATTAATAAACATGAGACAGAAGATACACAAAACAACTCACAAGTTCCAGTACTCTGAGGTCAAGAAATTCTCATTTAAGTGCTTTGCAGTCTGCTCCATTTATTGATTTATAAGGTGCAGAGTACCAAAAACCGGCCTTTCCAAGTTCAGAATTTATGGAGTGGAGTATTAAAAAAGAACCACTCCTGTGATCTGGTACCATAATTTCTGGATTTGAAAGCAAGTAGAGATGTGAGGTGCAGGGTTAGTTTCACACATAGAGACTCATAGATAATGAGATGAGATGAGATGAGATGACCAGCCAACTTTTTGATATGCTGTAAAACACAATGGTGAGTCTGAAGTGTATCTCTTGTAATAAAACACAAGGCACAGTGATAAATTGCATCCAGTGGCTGTAAAGTACAGGGGGCAGCATGCAAATACAAAATGTCTCCATAATCAAATACAGACTTGACTGTGGATTGTACAGTGGTTGTTATGTTTTCAAAAGAGAAGCGTGTTTGTTTGTTTCTATACAAAACTCCAACTTTATCCTCAGCTTTTGAGAAACGTATAATTCAAGTCTCATCTCATGGAAACCCCACTGTTCTGAGACTGTTGACATGTAAACAGACGGAGGGAGAGCTTATCTGTCAGAGCAGGGTAAGTCAGCTGATCTGTGTGTGTGTGTGTGTGTGTGTGTGTGTGTGTGTGTGTTTGATGCATATAGACGTTCCTGTGTCTGCTCTCACGGTCAGGTGTGTAACACTACCTGCTTCCCAGACACACCTCTATACTTTAATACTGCTGAGTAATGAAATGCCTCAGCACACACAATGCATGCACCACCATGCACACAGTGACACACACACACACACACACAGACAAACATTCTCACAGTGTTACCTCTGCAGAGCAAATGCCCTGGGAACTCACCGTCTTTCTCATGGGAAGTTAAAATGTGTCTGATCACGAGAGTAAACATGCACACACACGTACACACACACACTCACACACACACCCACTCACGCACACACACACAGATAGAACAGATTCTCCTGCTTCGGTGGCTGTTGTTAGTCTTACTACTGCGGTTTCCTGTGTTGTAAAGCTCAACTCCCCCCACCTCTCTCAACACCCCCCCAACTTGGCTCAAGGATACACTGGTATCACACACTCACACACTCACACACACACACAGACACACACACACACACACACACGCACAGAGGCTGACTGCTCTCGAGGGGTTTAAGGGGCTCAGTGAAAGAAAGGACTGACGAAAACTCACAGCTGGCTGGACTCTCTCTTTTCTTTCTTTCTCTCTCTCTCTCTCTCTCTCTCTCTCTCTCTCTCTCTCTCTTCTCTCTCTCTCTTCCTCTCTCTCTCTACCATAGAATGGGGGGGCAGTGATGAAGCTCAAGTAGTATTTGGACCAAAGATTTATAATTGAATTTGTGCTGCATAGCAGGGGGGATTGGAAAGTAGAGGAGCCTAATCCTGGTCCTTTAGTTGGAACTGTGTGTATTTGCACCCAGGGTGTGTGTGTGTGTGTGTGTGTGTGTGTGTGTGTGTGTTTACTTCCTGTGGAAAGTCATGGGGTCTACATGGCTTCCTGAGTGCGCAGTGACCCTCAACCCTGTCACTCATCGCATAAATACACACACACACACTTGCACAGCTACAGGGTCTGGACCAGCTGCCTGGTGCTGATAGATAGGAGGTTTACCTTTGTCTTGGCTTTGACCCAATATCAGCACTGCTGTTGTGTGTGTGTGTGTGTGTGTGTGTGTGTGTGTGTGTGTGACCGAGGAAACAGGTGGAGCCTCACCTGAGATCAAAACAAGCCCATGAACAATGGTGCTGGAACAGTGAGAGCTTCTGTATGACGGTGTTTTTGCCACTGGTGCTTTACTTTGGATCAGTGATCTGGCTTGACTGCTGGAATAACACTAAACATAAACTGTGTTAGTGACGCGTCTGTGTGTGTGTGTGTTTGTTTTACAGACGTACGTGTTCACCGATGGAGAGGATGAGAAACTGAGGAAAAGGATGGGTGAGTTGCACACACACACACACACACACACACACACACAAATACACACACACACACACACACACACAGTGGTTTTGCTGAGTCGCAGTATTATCTCCAGTTGGAGAGCTTTGAGGCAGGAAAGTGGCAGTGTTGCTGCAGAGGAACCAGGAACCAGGAACCCGGCTGCTGACTGGGCAGGATTGTGTTTCCACAAAGCGCAGGAAGCCACTCCAGCTAATCAACAGGGCTTCCTTCATCTTAGTCATGCAATTGTTTTGCTTTCAATGAGGTATTCTTCTCATTATTGAACATACGGTACGATTCAAGGCAGAAAAAAACGTGCCAATGGAAAAATCACAGTTCACAAATAAGAATGTTGTGGTTATGATAGATATCAGTTGAAAAGTTCAAACTGCCAACTGTTTTCTCTGTGTGTTTTTCACATGGTTTAGTGGAACTCTCTGATACTAACCATCACTGCTGTCATGGTTAATACTAATTTCTGTTTATTTCTTATTGATTATCAGGAGCTCACCTGATCAACACTAACTGTTCAGCGACCCACAATCGCCAGGCTCTCTCCTGTAAGATGGCTCAGGAATATGACATTTTTATCGACTCTGGCAAAAAGTAAGACTGACACAACCCACACACACACACACACACACACACTAACACCTGCACAGTCATACACACACACACACACACACACACACACACACAACTCTGTTCATTAATACTTGGTCTTGTGCCTTCCAGGTGGTTCTGTCACGTTGACGATGATAACTACGTGAATGTGGGCTCCCTGGTGAAACTGCTGTCTCACTACAGCCACACACACGACGTTTACATCGGCCGGCCCAGCCTCGAGCGACCAATAGAGGCCACAGAGAGGCTTGGTACCGCCCACACGGTACGCTTTTATTGGCCGTTGTCTCCCAAAAAGCATTATGATTCGCTTTAGCAGCCGTTGACCTCACTGCCCAGAGTTACTTTACCTTCTCAGGAAAAGTTAAATAGACTTGAAGAAATAGATTTGGCGACCTGACGCTGCCAACGTTTACATGCAGCCTAGTAATTCATTCATAGGACTGATGAACCTCATGTAAATCCTTCAGTCAGACTGGAGTAACTCTCAAACTAATTGAAATTTCAATCAAGCAAAATCTGTTTAAGGACCTGGATTACCATTTTGAACATCTATTCAACAGGAAGATTTTTACTTGATGACTATACATATAGTATATATATATAGATAACTAATCTCATTAAACAGCTGTGCGTATACATTTCTACCAGTGAGAATCGAATGCCAAACTCTCACAGGTTTAGTGCTATGCTCTGCTCATTGAGCTTTGCAGGCTCACACATCCTCGCTCCACTCGCTTGCTCCACAACTGAAATCTGCTATATTTGTGTGTTGATGTCCAGAGGCAGGTGCGTTTCTGGTTCGCCACAGGGGGAGCGGGCTTCTGTCTGAGCCGCGGCCTCGCTCTCAAGATGCATCCCTGGGCTAGGTAAGTCATCACTCACACTAAATAAAGAGACTCTTTTTTTGGCGCGATATTTGAGGTAAATCATTAAATCTCCCTTTCCTCTTCCACTCTTTTTCTCTCTCTCTCTCTGTCTCTCTCTCTCTCTAGTGATGGCACTTTCATGGCTACAGCTGAGCACATCCGCCTCCCTGACGACTGCACCGTTGGTTACATCGTTGAGGCGCTGCTTGGGGTGGGCCTCATCCGCTCAGCACTGTTCCACTCCCACCTAGAGAACCTGGGGCTGGTGTCAGACATACACAACCAGGTACACTCACACACACACACACACACACACACAGTTATGTCTCTAGTCTGAGTGGCAGATCTTCTAATTGCTGTGGTGTTATGGTGTTGTCCTCCAATCAGGTGACTCTAAGCTATGGCACCGTGGAAAACAGCAGAAACACTGTCAACCTGAGAGGACCCTTTTCAACAAGTGAAGATCCTACTAGGTAAAAGACAACGTGTGTGTGTGTGTGTGTGTGTGTGTGTGTGTGCATGCATGTGTGCGTGTGTTGGCATCACAGTTAGCAAATTCAATATTTTATTACTCCCTGTATAAAATTTGGTTTGCTGGAAGGCACTCAGTACAAAACAATAAAAAGGAATGATGAACAAAATGTGTAGAAACATAAACAACACATGAAAATAAAGACTGGAAAGGGCAGAAAATTGAATAACCAGAGAAGTGGGGAAAGAGTTGCTTCTGTTACAGTTTAGTATGTTTACAGTATGTGGGAGAAAGGAGAACATGAAACTCTGATTTGGCCTGTGGTTGCCAGAAGCTACGACCCAAAGCCAAATAATTGCAATTCTTTCCAAATTGAATTGATGATCTGATCATTGATACAAATCACAGATGGCGGCAGGGTTTTTTTTTCTGAAATCAATTGCCATGTTTTCGGTTTCTGGAGCCTCCGAGGTGCAGAAATGCATCACTGCACCATTGTACAAACTCCCCAGCCACAGGCCTTTGCTCTGTCTCATGATCTTGTGAAAGGCACAAGATACAAGTATCATCAGCATATTTCAGGATATGCCTCTACCCACCATGACTCCTGCAGTCGATAGAGTAGAGCATGGCACAACACAGACATTAGGAACAAACAAAACAACACAATGGATAAAACTCAGGTTTAAGTTAAAATGAGCCAGCAATTTTTCAGCTAAAATATGTGGCTGCATGATATTGCAAGTAGAAGAAATGCAACAAATAAAAGCCCCGCTTGTGTTCTTGAACCATCCAGATGCTTTTACTGAAAGCTGAGTAGCGTCACATTTTGACCTTCCACCCTCTTAGTCCTATAGGCAGACTATATGGCCGACCATAAACACGAGGTCTTTCTAAACAAGCTTCTCAGATGACCTCATGACCAGTGAGGTCAAAGCAACAAGTCTGAGGTCATTCATCTCGGACCGGTTTCTTATATCTGACACACAGGCACAAGCTGCTCGGTCGGTCCGTTTCACAAATAAGATTTATTTTACAAACGCGTGGGCTACAATTGTGCTTTATGTAAGGTTCACGTTTTGTATGTTTTACTACCATGACAAGTTTCCTGGCTTTGTTTATTGTGTGGGTGTGTGGGTGTGTGTGTGTGTCCACTTGCATGCTCGGCTCCATGTTTTCATGTTCTTATTTTGAAATCCCCAGTAGGCCATTTCCAGGCATTGTTGACCCTCATTTCCGTCTCTTTCTCAGGTTCAGGTCTGTCCATTGTCTGCTGTACCCAGACACTCCTTGGTGCCCCAGCCTCCAGAGACTTTAACCCCCAGTCCAGAGACACAGATGAAGGAATGGAGGGATTGATGGAGAAGAAGGAAGAACCAGCAAATGTCTTGACTAGACTCCTTTCTCTCTCTGGCGGAGGAGGAAATGCTCGCAGGCATCCAGGAATAGAGAGATGGAGTCCCAGCTCTCTCCCTCCTCTGCCCAGTGCTGAAGAAGCCTGATGCATTTGGACGTGCATGTTGTTTTCCTCACATTGTCTAAATGCTGCTTTCATGGTCATCTGGCTCCACAGCAGGCCGACCAATAGACTGGCCGTTAAGGAAGGAATAGTGTTTGATTGGTTCGATTCGGTCGCACTGACACCTGAACCCTGACCCTATGAATTGTTGCTGGGTGTCAAAGGGTCAAAAACTGCAACAAAAAGAGAGGAGTAACATTGATTTTGAATGTAGCTTTATTACCGAATCCCACTGCCCTTTGGTTTTTTAGCACCTCTTTCTGCCTTGTTTTTATTTAAAGGGCAGTCCATCTTCCTTTAGTATCGCATGTTGATTGTATTGGAGACAGTGAAGACAGAGGAGATGAAGGCATGGCAGAATAACCTGGACAAAGAGTTAGGTCCATTGACAAACACATCAGATTGTAAATTGCTGCTGTTATACCTCTGTCTCTCTCTGTCTCTCTTATTGCTAGATTGACTTTATTGCTTTCTCAGCATGTCCTCCTGCACTCCACAGATTTACAAGCGTTACTTTGCCCTCACTTTGCCCTTGTGCTGCTTGTGCATCTGTCTTTTTCTCATACCTCCGCTGTTCCTATACATTCCAGTGTCCGCCCCAATGTTAACCAAGTCATTGGTCAGTTGCCATTGCTCCAGACTCCAGACGAAGAAGTGCCATTTAATGTTTTATTTTGTCAGCGTTCAGTATTATCCTTTAAAGGTAGCCCTTCTCTGAGGTGTATTACCGTGACCGAGCACTTTGCTGTTTTATTTCTGCAGTTGGCAGTTCATCATATGATAAAAGACATGCTGCAGAGTTAAGTTAATCGCAGATCTGCATGGACCAACACATATATTCAGAACTCATCCAGAGCTCATCAGGCCTCTGTTAAGAAATATTCTTCAAGAAACCTGTTTTTTCAGTGGTCACAACTTGTTTTTTATCAATATAAATCGGCGGATTATTATGATGATTATAATGACCTGCTTTAAACTGTTTTAAACATGTTACGCCGGTGTAACAGAAAGATATCCCATATGGTGTTTTATTGAGAAATGACTCATGTTGGGTCGGATTCTATCATTCTATACATTTAAAGCAGTTCTTGCGACTGTGTCTCAATTTAATGGTGTATCGTATTTTGAAGCCAAAGTTTTTAAGTTAAATTCTGTCCCTCGTTAAGTGAATGTCTACGATGAACCACTGCTCCTCTCCAGTATCTGGACTGTGTATAGCAATTATTGTCGAAGTAATAAAAGTCGTTTTTATATGCTATTACAGTTTCTCAATCTGTTGGCTTAGGTTATTTTGTGGGTAGAAATTTAATGATCTGTATAAACTTTGGGAAATTGTGTACTGCAATACTTTGGGGGATTTGAATGGGGGTTGTGCGAGACGCCCTCTGACCTTCCACCTCCAACCTTATTTATGAGCTGTTGGGTTCCTGTGTCCAGACCGTCCAAACCCCCCCACCCAAACCCACGCACCCCCACCCCACCCTGCAAAATTCCACCACCCACACACGCTAAAACAACAGCCCTCTTATCTGATACAGCCATACACAAGACCCTGGAGAGATAAAGGCAGACCCAAAAGATTAACTGACTGCATGCATATGTGTGCGTGTGTGTGTGTGTGTGTGTGTGTTTGTGACCTGTCTGGGCTCTATCCCTCTGTGAACCCAGAGATCTCAGGCTGAGAGGACCGCAGGGAGAAGTTAGACAAACAGTTACACAGTGAAGCCATTCTGATTGCCGGTCACTAGAGACTCTTGCTGTCTGTGGGACGGACGCAACCGGCACACAACAACGCCATCTGCTGCTTCCATGTGTTACTGCAAAGAGTGGGAGAGGGTTGTGTGTGTGTGCTGATGTACACTGCAGTTTATATCGTTAGATAAACTGAGAAATGCAACTATAATTCATGTTCGTTACTGTTTGTGCCACTTGGTCACATCATTTATTTACAGACTGTCGTGCTCATTGAAACTGAAGGGGCACACACACCATCAGATTTGTGATATCTTCCCTCACATCTAAAATACATGACTTGGCTTTATTTGACATCAATTTTACTATTTTTAATTTTCAATAAGTAGTGCTAGTATCCCTTTAGTAGTCTTTGCGTGTATTCCTCTAATTGTGGTGTAGATCACATCACACATCGTTAAGCCACCCTCTCTCTTCCCCAATGTTGTTAGTCTTCCACAAGTAGGTTAGCACCAGAAATAGCATGACAGGCAAGATTACCTCTGTGAAGAGCTTTGTACACCGGCTCACAGAGCGCATCCAAACCAACTAGGAATATGAGGATTTGCTGTTACATCTTGGCAGCGGCTGAACAGCTTCTTCTTTTTTTTTTTTTTTTGAGTGGGCAAAGTTGAAAGAGTTCTCTCCAGCCAGCTGGTATGATGCAAGAGTGGCTTTGAGTCAGTCACTTTTTGTTTGTCTTTGTTTGCCTTTAAACATCATAAGGCCCGTAATTCAGCAGGTATAGATGATGTGGTTTTGCAGAGCTATTTTGCAGAGAAACATATAGAAGCAAATGCCTGCGGTCAAATCTGAAAATTAATCCTCTACTAATATCTAGAAAGGTTTTATCAATGTTCAGCTATGGTATTTGTCCAAACCCCGCCAAATGCGAGCACAACTCGGTCAAAAAAATCCTCCTTAGGTGCACGGCCAAAGATTAATACATGAAGAAAGAAAAGCCAGCACTCTTAATGTCCTTTTATCATATATTTGAATGGGCAGCTATAGAGCACAAACGACGCGTTTCAGCAATAAGCCATCATCAGCTATGGTATTTGCCCAACATTTGTGACATTTGTCTTGCAGCATTCATTACCCTAAAGAACATCAGAGTAATACATACATATCTGAAACCAGACAACATTATGCTGATGGACCATCAGCCCTTCAGAGTGAAGCTTATTGACTTTGGCCAAACAATTCTTGGCTCTGAAGCCTAACCCAGCTCTAACCTTCAGACTGGAGGTGAGATTGATAAAGCCCTGGTGTCAGTTTGAAGTTTCACAGATCTACCATAAATAAATATCATGTTCATGTGTGCTAGGCCAAATGTTGAATTTAAGGTTAGAGAATTCTCTGTTGTGTATCACAACTGGGATGCAGTTTGTCCGATATATTATTCCTGATCCTCAAAACCTGCTAATATTTCTCATGTGAGATGCCACCCTCAGCTCTCCAGAAATCACCTTCGGCCTCCCATCTGTGGAGGCCGTTGACACGCGGCCCCTTGGCTGAGTGATGACTGACTTGTCTATTCACTCCACCCTGTGAATGTAAACATGACGTGGTCAGTAACTGGCATGACTTGGACTCTCTGCTTCCTTTCTGCCCTGTTCCTAATAGATCTAATGTTGTTGCATACAAATATACTCCCAAATGGTTGTTCATTTCAGACTATAAAGGATGGTTGCGTGTAGATCTTGTTTTCTGAATGAAGTAGCTACTCTAAGACCATCAGGTGGTGATCACAGAAAACAAATCTCCCAAAATTCTTGGAGTCGTAATGTGTAGTCTACTGTAGATTCATGGGATGATGTGTTGTGTCTGCATATATGATTCATTGTCCGCACATGCTCTTTTTTTCAGAGGAAATACCTTTGTATACACAGGACCATCTGGAGGCTCAAAGTACCTCCTCACAGCTGCATGGCTTTGCTGAGCAAATAATACTATTCCATGTACATTTATTGTAAATATAAACAGTAATTGAATGAAAGAGATGTCTCAGGTGTGTTCAATGAGGACTAAACGGGGCAGAGTGGTATCCAGTCCAGACAGCAGGTACTACATTCAGCTCTCTGAATGGCCTGGAAGAGGCAGGCGGTATGTTGTAAAAATGAAGACTAAATTGACTGAATTCATCACTTTCATTCGCTCCCTTTCCATGAGCCAGGAAGTTAATCTGGCTGGTTTCCTGCTGGACTTTGCTTGTTTAGTTCAAATTTAGTTCAATCAGGATGTGAAAGATAGGGCAGAGGTTGTGGACCGGTGTTTTTGATTGGATTTTGGCTTCATTATGCTGTTCATTTGTTTTTGTTTTGTTTTGAAAGAAGTCCAACATGTAATTTAGATTTGTTTGATTACCTTGGCTGTTTTCACAAGCTTAAGAAACCTAGTAAAGCTGCTATGAGCCAGATGCATGAATAAAGTAACAGCATCTAGAAGTGATGTAAAAACAACAAAACACATCTTTGATTTCCCAACATGATGTTTATATCCAACAGCTGCAGTAAAACACATGGGATGGTTTTAACAGCAGGGTTAAAACTGCAGACTAAATACACTTCTCACCATAAAATACCTTCACTGGTCAGCTGTGGATTAGTCAAGATTAATGGAGGTATTTTTTCTTAATCCATCCATGTAGATTTCACTGAATCATCTCCCCACTCCAGTTCAGGGATGATGATGATAATGATGATGATGATGATGATGATGATGATGATGGTGATGATGATGATGATGATGATGATGATGATGGTGATGATGATGGTGATGATGATGATGATGATGATGTGATGGTGCTGATGATGATGAGGCTAGTACAGATATTGATTGGCATGAATCAAGAGGTAACAGTTTGGATCAATATAAGTCTATACTGTAGTCAAATACGTGGTGACAAGGGACCAAAGTGAAGTGTTTTGAGACACATGGCCATGAAAACTACAAAACAAATATTTCAGCATTATATATGGAATTTCAGGACTTTATGAATGTTCATTTTCAGATTCAGATTTTCAAACTGACAGAAGATGATCAGGTCATTGACGACTCCCACGCCCTTCACATCAGGACAGTTGCACATTGCAGGTTAATTGAAATTTCAGCTATTGCCAACCTGGCAGGTTCGGCTCATCTATAGCTTTATTATCTGTGATGTCTGTGTTATGTATTATCTATGCTAATAGGATCTATTGATTTACACTGTGGATATGTATGTCAATTTGTGCTTCCTCAAAAATTCGGGTGCACTAACCCCTGCTTAACAACTACCAACCACAGACCAATTACACCAAGGAAAAAGATTATCTGAAAGTCACTCATGCGCTCACTCAATCACTCTCCTTGTCTTTCTCTCTCTCTCTCTCTCTCTCTCTCTCTCACACACACACACACACACACACACACACACACACACACACAGTGATTAAAAAGAACCCTCACTCTATATCAGTAAGTTAAAGTTGCTTTAATTTCTTTTTTAAAACATTTATTCCAGGCTGAATGATATCATTACCACAGTTTTGACATGTACATCATTAATATCTTAGTTAAACCATCAGAAAATAAAAACAGCCATAGAAAACATCGGATGTCTATCACACCTGGATAGAACTGTATTTGAAGTCCTGCAAATACCACACACACGAGATTGACTCTCACGAGAAATTTGACTTGACTCTTTTTCCAATGAGACACACCGGGTCAAATCACAGAAAGCTTTGCACAGGAATCCAAATACCATTTTGAGTCAGGTGTGCAGACTACACTGGAATACTGTTTTATTAAAACATTGCAATGCAAGACAGAGAGTCATTCACCATTAATAAGAGAGGAAAAACGCTGCTCTTGCCTTTATTCTCCTACAAAACAGCTAGCTATTGTTTTATCTTAACAGTTTTATTTTTACAAGACAAAGAAAAATAAAAAATATGTCGTGATATGAAGAGTGTAATAAGAGTTTAAAAACATTATGAAAGGCCATTAATCAGTGACTAGTCCCACAGATCTTTTTATCTTTTGCATCGACGGTGCAAAAAGCGCTGTAAAGTACTAGAGCATAGGTAGCGTTGTTACCGTAACATGGGCGTTTCATTCTAGTAGAATCACACAGGTAAGATTGTCTCGCTTTTACGAGAAGTGGTCATTGATTAAGAACGATAAAATATTAAAACGCTGTACAGGGCTGAAAGGTTTCTGAATGTTAGGGCTCTGCTCGCTCATTTAAGTACTATGTTCCAATTTCCCCTTCGCTAGGCATTCCTCGGACTACATCACCCATAATGCAAATGGTTGTCAGTGTAATGTCACAGCTGTGAGAGGGTGTATGATTACTACAGTTCTAGATGTGTATGTAAACAGGACAATGGAATAGAGTAGTGGGGTAAGATGAACTTTATAAGGAACTGGGGTATGAAG
Organism: Centroberyx gerrardi; assembly: GCF_048128805.1. NCBI lineage: Eukaryota > Metazoa > Chordata > Actinopteri > Beryciformes > Berycidae > Centroberyx > Centroberyx gerrardi. The sequence goes on along the minus strand of NC_135999.1, from coordinate 17,402,318 downwards.
TATGTGTGTGTGTTGTGTGTGTGTTTGTGAGGGCATGCGGGTGTGTAGAAATTATTCAGGCTAGATAACACTAGAGGGACCGAGCCCTTGCTTGCCGCCAGTCAGACACACTGATCACCGTACTTACACACAGTTAACACTGAGATACAGCAATAGCCAATCACACTGCAGTGATGTCACACACACGGATTCACAACTAGAGTTTTATACACTGTACAGAGTCGAGAGAGGGGGGAAAACCACTGGCAGTGTCCCCGTCGTACGCACACACACACACACAGCTTACAGCGCCGTCAGTGTGCGTGTGTGTGTGTGTGTTCCCTTTTTCCATCTCCCAAAGTCACCATGAAAAGCATTTGTGCTTCTGGGAAAAACAACAGCAAAAAAAACAAAACAAACACATACTGGTTTGCGAAAGGTCGCGCTCTTTGAACCCTGACCTCTTGATCTCTTGACCCCTGCCCCCCTCCCCTTTCTAAAGGGGCAATCGGAGGTCACCATTTGAGAGACACGCAAAAGAAGAGCAGAGCAAGGAAGCAGTAAGAACAGTATAGAAGAAGGGACAGAAACAGGATATTACAGTTGGTCACAGTATCACATCCCTAATATCAGCTTGGTAAAACAAAAGCATAACAAAAAAAACTTGCCTTTGTCCTTGATTCTAAAATAGAGAACATTTTTGTGTAACATAATAATCAGGGATATGATTTTTCAGGATTTTGGACACAACTCCCATTCAGTAATAATGGAAGGTTATTTTTTTTCTCCTGTTTTTTGTGTTCCTGATCACATCCCTGAATGAAAAAAAAAAAAAAAAAAAAACTCTCCGTCCCTCCTCAGTCCTGATCTCCTTCCGGGACCGTGATTGGCTGAGCAGTTTTAACGTAGCACCCTGCACACATGTAGCCGCAACTGGATGAGTCGCGTCCCATTTCTGTCCATCTCTCGCGTTTAAAGTGCCTTGCCCAGTCCATTGTTATTTACAGTAAGAAGAAAACGTCCTCTTCCACGTGAGGTTTTTTCCCTTTTCGAGACATCTGGAGGCAGTACGAGAGAGATTCAGGCGTCCCTAATTATTCTGAGTTATTTGGCACAGGTTGAGCCGTCCAACATTCCTCCTTTCTCTCCGTTCCTTCACAACCACAACCGATAACGCTCCTGCAACGCTCAAAATTCAACAGTTATTCCACAACAGGATACCTGGCTCATATAAAATAAAATGTATTAATCGACGCGCATATGTGCACGTAAACAAATACAGAGAGACGTGAACACACTTAAGGGCTCACAATTCAAGTTATAAGTCTTAGTTAGACAACATTGTTTAGTTCAAGAGAATGTAGATGTGGTGGAACAGTTTCTATCTGATCTCTGACAGTTTCTGACAGAGATTGGCTGTTGTCTAAACATGGCTTTCTGATTCACTGGCTTATTATTTATACGGACATGTTTACTTAGACTGCCTATTTGTGCGGTGTGTGTGTGTGTGTATATGTGTGCATGTATGAGAGATACAGCAACAATTTCCATGATAAACACTAAGCACACCACCATGTTACCAGTAATGATTCAACAGTCTACTTTCCATGAAATCAAGATGAAGCACACATGTTCACTATTTACAGTTCTGTACAGTGTGTGTGTGTGTGTGTGTGTGTGTGTGTGTGTGCTTTTGTTTGTGTGTATGCTTGTGTGTGTGTGGTTTGAATTTAATTAGCCAGGGTCAGGGAATTGAGTGGTTTGAGTGTGTTCAGTGTGTGGAGTCTCCACTGGAGGGCAGTATACAGATGCCAGTGGAGGAGGCGGTCAGCAGAGGAAGAATCCATAACTGTGGAGAAGGTGCCAAGGCGCTTTTAGTTACCATGAAGTGTGGGAATTGGGGGCGGGATTCGTCACGCCAGCGGTGCAATGAACAGGTCTGTGCCTGTGTTCACAGCGTGCGTGACAAATAGAAATAGTGATCTAGCATCAGCTTTTCTTTTTTTCAGATCATTATGAGTGAGATATGAGAGAAGAAGTTGAAGAACTTGACCAGTGACCTTAAGAGTGCAGTCTTCTGCTGAGGTGTTTGGTTGATGAGTCCTGGTTTGCTGTGTGGCTTCTGGTGAACCGGTTGCGGTGAATTCAGGTGATTTAATGGTTCTAAACTGGTGGACCTTGGCGAAGCGGGGGTCCATTTGGTTCTTGAGTGCTCGGCTCTGCTGGGTTCTGAGTTGGGTCTTGTTGGCTGTGAGAACTGGATTCAGGCAGTACTGGGTGGACTGGTGTGGCTGTGGTCTCTAGTGGACTGAGGACTGTGGTCGGGCAGTGGGGTGAGGCCGGCTGGCCGGGTCCAGCTGGTCATTGGGAACGGAGCGTCGATTCTGGTCCGGTCGGCTGGTGGCCAGGTACTTGGCTCTCATACTGGAGGTGTACTGAAGAGATGGAGATGAAGGAGAGGAGGAGAGTGAGACAAAAGAGAGAGAGGGGAGTGAAGAGAGGTAGGTAACACAGTGGGGAGAGAGACGAATGGAAAGTTGGAAGACAGAAAAGAAGACAACCAGAGGAATATATCGGAATAAGGGCAGGAAACAATGTGAAGCAGGGAGGGAAAGAAAGAAACAGGATGAAATAGAGACAAGAAGAAAGAAAGAAAGAAAAAACCTTTGGATTATGATCACTTCTTATTAGCACTAAAGAGCTGAATGAAACTGGGTTAGGGTAGAAATGGTTTAATATTATGTGCATTAGATTAAGAAATGGGAATGGCTGCAATTACTACAAGGCAATAGATAGATAGATAGATAGATAGATAGATAGATAGATAGATAGATCGACACTGTGACAACATGTGAGGCAGACACAAACACAAACAGGTACAGCAGAAATACTTTGACCAGTCATTTGGACAGCCGGGGGGTTGATTAAAACAGTCACTACATATGACAGCTGATTAGGTCTTGATGATGTTATTGTAAATTAGGAGATGTGGTCCGTTTGTCAGTGGTTTGTAGTTAGTGCTCTAGTTCTGATGTAGTAGGTTAGCCTGGTATGAGTTAGTGGTCTCTTGTGAGGAGCTAGCTAGTTACTGATGGAGGCTTCTGGTTTCCACATCACTGAAGACAACGAAGAGCGGCGAGCACTCCGGCAGAAGATGGCGGCCCGGTCGATAGCCTATTTAAGAATGATGAATCACGGCCATTTTGGTGGCTGCTATGGCTACAGATAGGAGGTGGGGAAAATGTGCTCCTGTGACTGTTTAATGGTGAAGGGTGAAGGGGCACAGATACAGGGGACACATGCACTTTGAGCAGAAAATGCACACATAGACACACTATGGGGACAGGGGGAGGGGGAAGAGGAACTATAGAGGTTTGGGCTGGAGTTTCCTGGGGGGCACAGTTGTCAAAAATGGAGCTTGACTGCAGGATACCGCCAGGTGACATGGAGCAAGGAAAACATCCAGAAAGTTGTGCTAGAAGGAATGATGCTAAATTTGTCGGCTAAGTTTCATATGTCAGTCCACAATACTGTAGCCCCAAAATCATACAGTTGACATTGCATGGAACAACATCCACAGCTACAGGCTCAGCTGAAGCCCGAGTCCCAGATCAGCAGCCCCTGATCAAAGCCAGAAAAGTCAATCTGTTTGTGACATTAACCACTCTCTGCCACACAGTTAAAATACTGCTGGACAGGTGCACTTCAGTCACCCTCAAGACTGGCAGAACTACAGTATATCTTTTGTTATTTCACTTGAAGGAAAAGCTTGTTGCGTTAAGATTCAAAGTATTCAAAGTATTCAAAGTGTCTCTCAGCTGTCTCTGTGCTGGTCAACAGCATAAATCCATTGTAATGGGGGACTGCAACTTCTCCTCACACTGCACCGACATGAGCACAGTGAAACCAACCAGAGTTTTTACATCAGAAATAGAGGACGACCAAGTATGGAGGACATTTATTAGACCGACCCAACAATTAAGCTGTATCAAACTGTGAGAAAGTCAAGCTTCTCTTTTGGTGCAAGTACAAATCCTGCTAACAACAGGCTTCTTTCAAAGATTCCCTTTATCCCAGGCTGCCAAAATGACCTTCATAGAGGCGTTCGATGATCCCTTCTAGGATGAGCAGAGAGGACACTTGCAGTGGTGTAGGGATAGGGGACTACCTTCCAATATCCACACTAGCATGCTATAAACATCATAAACAGTATAGTATATTTATCACCATGCTTCTTTCATGACAAAATAACAAAATACCATCTCTGTGAATGCACTTAGGTTTGAGGTTTTGAATTGTTTCCAGCTATAGTGTGGGTATTGGAAAATAGCCGAGGGAGAGTGTGATCTAGAAAGTGTGCACTTACAGAGGGTGGAGGGGACTCCCTGCCAATCAGGGGGGTGTTCTCACACCGAGGGTTCTGAAAGTTTGCGTTCTGGCTCCTGCATTATAGAATAAGAGGTTACTGCATGTGGTCACCCTGCCACCGGTGCGCAGAGCAGGGTCAGAATAAAGCTGATCTGTGGTCTGCCCTCGATCACAGCGTATTATCTCTTAGGCTAACAAATGGCCTCGCGTAATATAATACTTTAGCAATATTTAGAATTCTTTATATTTACTATTCTGACCTTCAGTTTTTTACAGTGTGCACAAGTGAGGGACTTCAGTTTATGTTATATAGCCAGTAGTTAAACACCTATGCCACAGTCCAACAGAATGAACATTCTCTTTCTTAAACATGTACAACAGAAAGATATTTAGTCTCATCATGGGACCCTGACTCAATACAGTAGTACTTTTGTAAGTGTGGAGACCCACACTGACAGGAAACAGGCCTACGGCACATTTTTTTAAAACCGTAAGTTTAAGTATATTTTGGAAATTTGTGATACAATTATGATACCGAGGTTTCCAAACTCTATTACTGATTAAAAACTCACAAACTCAAAAAGAAGACATAAAGCATTCTTAACATGAACTTTTCCACATGCGAGTAGCAAGCACATCTTAACAGGAAGCCAAACAAGAGCTGCTTCTATATGGATCTCTGTTATCTTAGCCACGAAAGCAACTAATCATAGACGTAACAATCAGATGTAGGTAAAACCTTAGTCATACATTGTGAATAACTGAAAAAACTGAAGGAACACGTCATTCATATTATTAATGTGAAAAGATTTGTGCACTTCTGAGGCATGGCAAAATGAATCAAATGTATGTTTGCCCAGGTATGCTTGATATAAACAAAAAACAACTCAAGACTCATTCATCATCATCCAACATTTGAAGCTCTGTTTCATTCACATTAAAATGGAAGCCCTTTAGGCTTAATTATCCTGCAAACTCAAAAATACTTGGCAGACTTACTGTGCTAAAATGTATTAAAATATTTTTGTTAAGTTTCATAAGGTTTTGTAAAGAGTTTCAGGCAGCGTGGCTTCCAGGATACAGGTAATGTCTGTTTGCTTATCTCTGACTTTGAAGTTATAGTTATGTGCGTAGCAGTAGACAGCATATTGATTGCACTAGGTTAGCTCACAGCTAACAATGTAGCAGGCAGTGGCGGGCTAGAGATGTACGTATGCATACTACAAACTCAGTTGTGTGCATATTTGTCTTATGTATTTTGTATTGTATTCAGCAGGCAATTTTAGTCCTGTGGCAAACTGTCACAGCAAGCATTATGCTTTGGCAAGTGCAAACTCAAATTTTCTTGTAGTGGGGTTTTGCTGACATTGTGGACTGAAACAGGCAGGCTTGCTGACAGCAGCGGGCAGCTATTTTTCTATCAACATCGAAGGGAAAGCTAGTGAAGGCTACTAACTCACTTACTGAGTGACAAATATTGTTGACAGTGTGTCACAAAGGACATGCGAGCCATACATAGCAGACAGCTAGCTATTCTAACCTACTATCATATGGCAGGCAGTGCATATCAGCATGGCTGATAGTTTGGGTCATAGAGGGCAAGCACTAGCTACCTAGGGCAGGCAGTGTATTGTTCCTGCTAGCAGCTAGCTAGCGGTGGGTGCTAACTCACATGTATTCAGTGACGGGGGCATTGCTGACAGTGTGGGCTGTAGCGGGCAGGCTAGCTTCGCTACCGTAGCTGGAGCCACAGCTGTAGAGACTGGGCATGTGAACGCGGTACAGGTTATCGTGCACGCCGCCCCGTGAGGCACCCGACTCCTCCTCTCCGTCTTCCTCATCCGTCCTTCGATCGGTCAGGGCCAGGGGAAGGGCAGGGCGCGGGAGGGCGTGATGGATAGGAGGGGGTGGGGTAGAGGGGAGGGAGATCCGAGAGAGACAACAGAGTGTAAACAAGTGGTTGAAGAGGAGGTTAGGAGAGGGGATTCCCGTAATGTAAAAGAGTCTGTAAGGTCATGCCTCCAGCCCCAAAGCAGCTGAACAGGGAAAAAAAACCTGGGCAGCATTTGTCTACAAAACAAGTCAAGTCCATTAAACGTACAGGAAGGTCTCTAAGATTGCTGCAAAATCACAGTTCCCCAGCATATAGAAGACCCATGAAGCTTTATCATTTTTGTTGCTGTTTGCGGTTACATATTATTGCATTGTATAAAGATAGACTCTTCTGTATTCCCTATTTCCCCTTGATAGGTAGAAACATGCAGTCACTGTCTTCATGCAGTCATCCTCTACTGATATAGAGGCTTTGCTCTTGGTAATCACTTCCCACTTGAAGTTGTCCAAACAGCAATCAAATCTCCAAAATCCATTTACTTTGATCTGATTCATGCATCTCTGGGTGCTCCATGAAAACTAAAGCAAAAATGTTAGGAAAAAAGAAGATAAAATGGCTGGGTTGGGCAAACCATTTTCAGACATAAAATGGTCAAAAATGTAAAACGGCCAGCAACGTAAAAGAATGAGGCATCAGATAAGATATGTGCTGATTTGGAAGTTGGATCTCTGGCTGCAGAAATGTACAGGCTTATACGGTATATGGGTCATCCATTAGATATGCATGAATATAGACCCTGTTGGTAAAAAAATGCATCTTTTCTTCTTAGTTATTACTGGGCTATGTATATTAACTGCATTGCTTGCTTACTAACCAAGTCACGCAGGTCTGTAATGATTTCAAGGAAGAGGAAAGCAGCTGTATGAAGAATATTTAAACAGGGCTCCATAAAGAGAGCGCAGGCAGAGGTGAAGTCACTACCCCTACTGGCCACCAGATGGCGGTGTTTTGCCAAGCCAACTAGAATGGAGTTGAGCATGAAGTTGTTGCTATGTGGCCTATCACACAGATTCAGATGCCAACAGCAGAGTTGGCCTAATAAGCAACCCATCCCAAGACCAGTTAGCCCTGTTGTATTCAGGACACTAGGATGTCATTATGGGTGAATATTTGATGCCTGCCGGGCCATACAGTGGCATTGCTGGTAAATCACACCCACCAACAAGCATAAGGCAACACTATGGCACAGCTGTGTTTCATAACTCAAATCTATTAACCAGGTCGACAACCATTATTACTATGTTTATTATCTATTCAGAGCTGACACTGATTTTACCAAAAGACAAATAAACCACAGGCTTATTTGGTTATTTGAATGGTTATTTGAATGTGAAAGGCAGAGAAAATAAGTTTAAAACTAGTCAATAGTGTCAATGCACAACTAACCATAGGGCCAATCATCTTTATCAATGCACAGCTAACCATAGGGCCATTCATTTTCATCAATATCCACCATCAATCGCTGAAGCCCAAAGTATTTCCAAATCAGGACAGCGAGGGAAGGGAAGGAACAGAAGGAGGAAGTGGGGCACAGAAAAACATGGTGATACACAATCTAACGCAACACTGGTGCTCCAAGTCCATGGCAGAGAAAAAAAAAACGAAGAAAAGATTGGAACAAACATAGAGACAAACAATCAACCAGACTGGCAGAGCTAATGGAAAACAATAAAATGAACAAACGTGCTGAGAAGACTAACTGGGTGGAAGAATAGACAGCCAGGAAGACACATGGAAGGATACAACAGCTTGAGAGGCAAATACACTTAAAACAATGGCATGCATGGGCACTGAATGGTTTCTTTATGTTTCTTTCCCCTCTGTTCTGGGGCGCATCAGGGTGAACCAGTCCATCAGCTGGATTCAGTTAGAGGATGAAGGGGTTAGAACTAATAACAGGTTAGCTGTTAACAGTGTACAGATTCGCTAAAGAGATGGATGTAGAAATGTGAAGGCTTGTGTATGGTTTGTGTATGTGTGAGCGTGTGTGAGTGTGTGTGTGTGTGTGTGTGTGTGTGTGTGTGTGTTACCTCTTGCCAGGCCAAGTGTGAGGCACACTGCACACAATGGAGGAGAACATGAGAGCAGTGACAAAGGAGAAGAGGACCAGGTAGATGAGCCCCTCGACCCCATCATAACACAGTCCTGTCAACGCTTGGACGTAGTCCTGCAGGGAGGGAGAGAGAGAGGAGAGGAGAGGAGAGGAGAGGAGAGGAGAGGAGAGGAGAGCTGTTAAGACAGTCTAAGGATTTGAGAACTTTCTCTCTTACTCATCATTCTTCTACCACTCACAACACACACACACACACACACACACACATACATTGACTCACCATGTGTAGGCTGCGACAGTCAACCAGAGCGGTGAGCTGGTGAAGACCAACCTCAGTGGAATTCAACACAGACTGGATTTGCTCAAGACTCCCCTACACACAAAGCAAAGGTTACATACGCATACAATAATATAGAGATACACGCCCACTCGTGCGTCCACACATACCAGATAAACACTTGTGTGCTGGCACTTTTATAGCTGCCACTTTCATTACACTTCCACTAATGCAAATGCTCTCATCCCTGTAAATGAACACGTACACATCTTTGCATACACACACACACACACACCTTGGTGTTGGGATAATCACGTGTCGCTGATCTCAGTAGCTCTGCCACATCATCCTGCATCTCCACCAATGCTTTGTGGCTCCCTGACAGCCTCTGCAAAACACACACACACACACAAACACATACACAAGTATATCATTAGGTTACTCAAATGCTTAATGGGTTAAATCACGTAAATCACCTAAAATGAAGAGAAGCAGAAGGAAATACATTCAACAAAAGTAAAGAAACAAGTTGGCTTGATCAAACTACTAAGAACTACTGACTTTCTAGCAACACTTGAGAGGCGAAAGTACCTGCTGGAAGGGATTAATTTGGCCAGTGCTGCACCTCAGGTAATACTGCAAGATATCTGGGAACATACCAATAAAAACATATCAGTGGAATAATAATACATTTATTTTGGAATACAATGAGAAAGGGCAAACAATACCGAACACAGCTAGACAGAGATACTGTATACAGACTTTCTAAGCTGCGGATGTCTCTGTGGAGGCTTATTAGCAGCATTACTGAGGCAGGGGTGTGTGTGTGTGTGTGTGTGTGTGTGTGTGTGTGTGTGTGTGCGTGTGTGTGTGTGTGTGTGTCTGTGTGTTACAGAGGCAGCATCTGGCCTCTACAGCAGACAGATAGAGCAGAAACAACTGATAAACAACAGACTGAAAGATAGAAGTCATTAGATGAGTGCAAAGAGGGAATGGAGGGATGGAGGGGGGGAGGAAGAAAGGGAGCAATTGAGAGGTAAGGGGGGATATAAAAGGATAAAGAGAGAGAACAAAACAGATAATGATCTAAACTGAAAAAGCAAAGATGTGCTCTGAATCTTTATCCTGCATCTGGGACAGGCACAGACGCACACAGGCAGGAGGGAGCGGAGGGTTGCTGATGCATACAGTCAGCAGAGAGACAGTAAGAGCTTTTAGATACCAGAGTGTCAATCAAACACAATCCCCCTGGATACACACACACACACAGACACACACGTGATTCTTAAAATAGAAGCAGTGTGTCAGGGTTGAGGTTCAGCTGTCAGTGTAGAAACTGGGGTTTATGCTAGTATTATTTGCATATTTGTCAACCTACAGTATCTTTCTATGTGCAATCCATCAATCAATTGCTTCTCTAGTTTCTATTCCTCCCTCTCCCATTTCTATAATTGACACAAAATCTTCTTAAATCTTTTATATTTTTGTCTCTCTATAGGACAAAAACATTGAAAAGGGCAGTCAGTTGGTTGGCTGTTACCACTCCACCATGTTCTCTTGTCTGCATACCTTGGTTGATGACAGCGTTTTCCTTGGTTACCCTGGTGATGTAGGTATCCGGGGAAACGCAGAAATCGCTGGACGTCTGTAAGAGGTTAACCACACATGACACATCAGACTACAGTAACATCCACTCTGAACACTCTCACTCGAGCAGTGGGAAGAGATTACATCATTGTAGAGACAGAGAGCTCGGCGATGTTGCCATGGTTACACTTACCGCAGCGACAGCCAGTTCCAGGCCCAGAGACCCCCAGCTGATTATCAGAGTCAGAACTCCGAGCAGACACACTCTGAAGGGGAGAAACACATCGTCAACACACTGATACAAACATGACACATACTACACAGTCTAAACAGATACAGTGTGCCTTTGACAGTGCTACATGATCTGACCTATCCAATCACAACAATTTTAGAGGTATTATGTGAGGTGACCTACCCAATCAGAGTTCCTCTGGAGTTGCGTATCAGGCCAAAGAGCACCAGAAGACAAATGAGCACATCAAACAGCAGCAGAGCCAGGTACCCCAGCCACCTGTAAATATGACACAATGCAACATACAATATATATATGAAACAACGTAGTAGCAACAAAGCATAACCTTGTTTATTCCCAAAGACCTCTGAATAGACCAGTCTTCGGTGTGATCAAGCAAATAATGTTGCAATGTGCAATGCAAAGTGTATGTAATTGTTATTAGTCTGTAGAAATAACTGATCTGTTGCAAAAATAGACAGTACTGAACCATCAGATTCAAGTCCTTCTGTAATGAAATTGATATTACTACTGACCTGTACCAGTCGAAGGTCTCCGTCTTGCGGGCCAAGTCCTCCAGGGAGATGTCAGTATTGGACCAGAAGGGAACATCCACCATCAGCCTCACCAGCTCGTCCAGCTGGCCCTGCAGCTTTTGGACAATGGACACGTAGTCCGTCTGCTCCTGGTAGACCGTCTCCAACTGGACCAGGCCCTCTTCCACTGTCTGGTTTAAGGCTAGGGCACTGTCCGACACCTGCACCGAAAACACAGCCCAGGCTCATTAACCAAGATACTGTCACATGAATATCTCTTTTGGATTGCACATATAAATACCGCGGGAAAACACACACATGCACACACCCACTCAGGTAACTTACCAGTTTCTCCACCCCTGACACGGTGCGGTTGGCGTGACGGAGGGAGTAAGCCAGCCGATTGGCTCCATCACTCGACTCTCCGTTACCATAGAAGCCTACAGCAATGCCAGCGCTGAGAGGCAGGAAACAGATAGCAGTGTTAACCCGTTAATTCAACCATCGGATGGCATTAAACAAATAAATATGGATAAATAGCTGAATTACATTTTTTTCTCTTTTGCACACATGCATACACACACCAACACAGAATATGCAAGACAAAAATTCAGCATTGATGGCTGACTTGTTGAGTGCAGTTCCTTTGCTAACCAGCAAGAGGCAGCGCTGAGCTCTCAGTCCTTTGTTATGGTGTCACCCTTGAGCCTCAAGCGAACACAGGAAGACTAGGAATGATTCACACACACACACACACACACACACACACACACACACACTGTCCGAGCAATAATTGGGTCACCAGACCGCACATAATATGATCCTTCTGCAGCTCTGCACCCACATACACACATGCGTACAATATCTGAGGTCCCTGGCCCCACACTCTTTCTTCCTAACCCCATTACTCCTGAACCATGCTCACACCACTACCCCCCCCCCCCCACACACACACACACACACACACACACAACCACCACCACAAAGATCTCCTTCTCCTTTTGCTCTCCCATCACATCTAGCCTCTTTTCCCCACAAACCCCTCCCCTCTGTGTCCCTATTTTCTCACTCCCATCATGTAAACCAATCTTGTACCCCTACCCCCCTTTTGTGTATGTGTGTGTGTGTGAGTGTGTGTATGAGCGTAGTCTTTGTATTGATGATGTCTCTGTCTATACACTTGGAGTCCGGACATTTGTACAGGGAAATTTATAGGCATTGTTAAGGCAATTCATTCTAGCCCATTAGAGCTTGAGTAGCCCTGTTACAGCGGCAGTTCACACATACACACACAACATTGGCTCACACACATAGACGTGCGTGTGTGTATGTGTGTGTGTGTGTTTAATCAGAGCTTTATGATGGACTTTATGTGAGCAAGTGACATAAACCAAGAAAGACGGAGGGAGAGAGGGGTGAGGAGAGCAACAGACACAGCAAAGGATGAATACAGACATGGAGACACTACTATATTTTGTCTGTTAATGTCAATATCCTCCATCCCTCCCTTCTTTCTCTCCCATCAATGTCCATCCTTCCATTTCACCTACCATCCACGCCCCGCACTATCTCACTCCATCCTCCATCTCATCTCTGTTTAACACTTTCCTCCCTCCTCTTTTTTTATCCCTTGTTTCCTCTATACCATCCATTCTCTCTGTCTTTCCTATTCCCTTCATCCCTCCTCCTCTCTATCCTCCTCCTAACCATGTGTTTTATCTCGCTGGTTTAATATCAGCAGCTCCTACCAGGGGATTTCACGACTTTATCCACCAACAGCTTAGGATATGAGAGAGAAAAGGGGGGCTGCAGTAAAGAAAGAGTTCAAAAGTCACATGATTGAGTGAAAACGTTGGCCAGCTTGCCCCAGATACAATGGCTTTGCATCTACACCCCCCCCCCCCCCCCCCCCCCCGGCTCACACACACACACACACACACACACACACAATACTACATCATCCTACCTTTAAGACAGGGCAACCTGTCCTGAATGATGCTAACTCAGAGTGATGAACCACAGCTCAAGCCAGGCCAGTCTCTGCTTCAGTCCATTTTCGACTGAAATGGCCTGACATCATAGGGCTAAAAATGCTACACTCTACCCAAAAGCTCAACAACCAGACTCCACTGCACTCAAATGGAGCTCAATTGGCTGGGAAGTAGGTTATAGTAGGTAAAAATTGGGTTCACCTCGGGTTCAATTCCAAACCAAATTGAACCACCCAAATCAAAAATATAAAGCAGAAGTGTTACAGCCAAATGACATCTTATTTTATACTCACAGTACTATTAGTGCAACCACAATACACACTGTCATTCCATGTAGACAGTACCATAGATCCCACTACTGACTGCACTGAGAAAGCTTTATCTTTAGCTTTATTTATGTATGATGTCAGTGAACTAACTTGACAGCATCATCCAGACACAAACCCTCATGTGCACACACATGGACTGAGGGTCCATTTGTAGTTGGTCTTACTCCAAAAATAAAATCTAATATCAAACCGTGGACAAATGTGCATGTGCGCACACACACACACACACACGCTAAGATCCATATCAAATATTCAACATGAAATATTACAGTTAATCATGAAATATTTAAACCTGCAAAACACCCCTCCGAACTGAGTCACGCAAACACACGCACACACACACAGACACACAGACACGGCTCCCCCTGACTGTATAATTCATTTCTCGTCTCTGCATCAAATCTGCTTCTGTCTCCATGGCAACCTTTCTAGGCCAGGGAGAACGGAGGGCGAACAGAGAGAAATAATAAATAACAGAGGGGGAGTAAAAGAGAAGAAGAAAAGTGGAAGAAAGGGAGAGAGAGTAGGGGGGAGAAGGAAGGGGTGAAGTGGTGAGAGAGGAGGGGGAAGGGTATTAAGTTTTAAGTTTGTGTGCCTCTGTGCCTGCAGGCATACAGTATATGTTTGTGTGAATTTGTGAATCGAGAGCAGAGGATCCAAACATGCCAATTTCCGCAGTCAAAATACCCTCTGCCCTGCTGCGAGGTCACATGGGTGAAAGACCTCAGAGTGTACACACAGACTTCAGACTCAGATAAACACAACTGATGGTGTGTGACCACCTGGCTCTCAGTAACACCCCAAGGGATTTCATGCTTCAACAAGACTTGAGTGGACTTGATTGGTGCAATGTTTTAACAGTTAAAATGTACATATTGTCGCTGTCGGGTGAAAACCGCCTGTCTCCAAAATGTCAGCTTTTCAGGAACTAAGAAAAACAACCTTGTTTTCAGCTTGATGACAATGCATTTTTCACGCTATGCAATGGGTTTTGTAAGGGTTTCATAAGCGAAAGAGGTTCTATAATTTTCTCAACCCATAGAGAACCATGTAATCCTTCAACTGAAGTGAAAACATGACATATTGACAAACTGAATTGTTTTGTTTGAATTGTTTTATTTGTTGTTTATTTTAACTCAGCTGTTTATTTAACAGCTTTAAATATCTTATTTTTTAAAATCATCTGTTTGTGTGAACTGTACATTCTGCATAATTCAATCTTGTACTGTCAGATTGCTAATAAACTCAACTCAACAAATCACCAGAGTTCTACAGTACCATGAGTGCATACATTTTAATACAGGTGGCCCCAGTGGGACTCAAACCCATATCTTTGGCAGTGTTAGTGCCATGATTTACACCTACTGAGCTGTACAGGAACAGGCTGCACTATACAGTACCAGCAAAATTGTGCCAACTGTCCCCTGTCAATCCCTAAAGACAGCTTCTTTCAGAGAAAAAAACTCTCCACTAAGTGCAAAACGTGTAAATATTTTTAATCATCAACCCTTATTTTATCGAGCACGTTGACTACAGCCTGGAGTAGTTGTATAGCCTGGAGGGTTAAACACGTTCACACACTCACACCTTTATCATGACAAAGTAGAACTGGTGTTACATTCCTGTACACCTGTGTGGATGCCCTCTCACCTGCAGACGAGCGTGGCGATGATGACACACCAGGCGGTGCAGCAGCAGTCGGCGCTAGGCTGCTGGGAGTGTGTATGGGAGTGCGAGGATTCATCATTCTTGCGTCGTCGGCAGCAGAGCCAAAATGAGTAGAAGAGGAGGAAGAGGAGGTCGAGGCCCAAACACACCAACGCCACAGCGCCAAGCAACAACACAGACTGGAGAGAAGAGGGTGAGAGAGAAAGAGAGAGAATTATTGGCGATATGAATTATATGCTTGTGCGACACAGTCTGAAGGAAAGTGTACTATACTTTGCTCTGTAAAACTCTCTGTTTTATTCGCTGTAAGTGGCTAACCTATTGCAGGCCAGGATTCAGGGAACGATTTAGGAAGCGGATAAAAGATACAGGAAACAAATCAGCTGATATGGGAGGAACAGATAAACCAGACAAGCGATTTAGGTTTTCCTGTGTAGGCGGACACACACAGACACAGACACACACATTCTGTTCCTCTCTCAAGCTACTTGTGGCTGTTAAATAGGTGTTTGATGAATACCATGAACAACACATTCACACACCATCAAACACACACACCTCCATGGAGCGAGCGGAAGCAAGCCTGTTGGGAAGCTATGTGTGCTCGAGACCCACCACACAGATCACACACCCTGCAAAAGCTTTGAAGTGTAAAAGGGTGGTGGTGGGGGGGGGGGCAGACATAGGGAGAAGTAAGGGGGTAAATTTGTGACACAAAAAGGAGACAGGCTGGAGAGAGAAGAAGAAGAGGAAGGGAGAAGAAGATATGAAAGAAGATGACTGAACACTCTAAAAAAGGAGAAATGGATAAAGACTGAGATGAGAGCTGTTAATGCAATTTGTCTTGGACTCAGGAAATCTTTTTTTTTAATAAGACGCACACACACACACACACACACCAACAATGTAGTGTAGCTAGTTTCTCCTCCCCCTCTGGGAGGGTCTGGAAAAACCATTGTGCTGCAACATCATGCAGAGACAATGGCACATTTCTGGAAAACCGAAATCTCCAGCTGCTAGACCACTTGGATGAGCTGGGACTGCTGAAGTGCTGTGTAAGGAATTCTGCCACAGTTGTGCTCTGTCAGAAATAGCTATCTAGACAACAGCATTGCAATTCTGGGTTCTCCTCCATGGACGATAACGACAAGATCTGAGTCCACCTCTAAGATTCTCCCTGACTCCCCCGCTTCCCAGATTTCTAAACTCCTGGCATTCAGCCTCGCCCTGAACGCCAGCCAACACGTTCCTGACCCTGTGGCAATGCATGCATCCACATATGCGTGCGTACTGTATGTGGGTGTGTGTGCCAAAATCTACATCATATGTTTAAAAATATTATGTTTACTAAAATATATCAGGAATGTGATCAGGGCAACACAAAAAAAATTATGGAGAGAAACATGAAAACTGGGTTCTTCATTGAGAATACTGTGTAAAAAACATTTTCAAAAATCCCAATTATCTTTTGCTTATTTGAAAGATGTCTGTGTGTCCTTCTGGCCTGGTTTAATAGTTAAGTGTGCTGTTTTTCCTGGGAATATCCCTCTCAGCCTCAGGGCATTAGAAACGTCACAAGCCTACTGTTCAGACTGTTCACTCACACTAGCACCAGCTAACATGCTGTCACTGTTATGCCCTTATGACATTGTAGCTCACCTGTAGCGTACTTTAAAGGCATAAATCTCTTTTCACACTGCTGAAGAAAAACTGCTGTATCCTGGTAAGGTCAGCGTTTCCACGTGTGAATTAATTGTGGCAGATGTGTAACCAGGCCAGCATAGTCAATTGTTTCAATCCTAGAGGGCTACAGCCAACCTAGCCGGGCTAGTAGGTCACTAGACCACTAGAACAGATAACATACAATGGGATATATGATACGATATGATATGCTGTGGTGTCCTGTGATATCTGCGGGGAGAGAAGAGGACTAATTGAAGAACATTGACTGCAAGCCACAACCCTCACTCCCTGCAGCCAGCACCAATCGTCTTCTATTGTCTGAGGTCTCTACTTAGCAGCCTAAAGCTAGCAGATATAAATTATAAGTGTAAAACAGAGATAAAATATTCACACTACTGTGGTGGTGGGGGGAGATCTTAGTTTTATGTTTCTAAACTGATTGTAGCCCTTTCCCATTGCAACCCGCACAATCATCACTGGGGAGTTGTGTGTTTGCATTTATTTGTGTCTGTTAATTCTATGTTTATTCCCATATGATTGCTCTCTTGTTTGAAAGCTGAGAATTGGGATGGTGAGGCTCAGAGGAGAAAGCCTACCAATTTATTGTTTCTTCCCTACTCCCTTTTCTCTAGCAGGTTAAAGGATCATACTGGTGTTATTGCATTTTTTAGCCCATTTACTACAATTCACATATATTTGACATTACTACCAACCATTTTCCAAAGCATAGCATACTTTTTTAGATGTTTGAATGTGTTTTTCCAACCTTCAAGGCAGCCATTCGTTTCTATACATTTCAGTATGGTATGGAAATCAACTTGCTGAGACTTTAAACTTGCTTGAGGTAGGTAATCCATCACAGTGAACATCCTGCCAAGGTTTATTTTTGTCTAAGTTACTTTATTGTAGATAGTTTAGTTTAATGCACACATTGATTTATAAAGTCTACATGTCTTCTGGTGCATTCACATGCTGGTGGGAAGCTCTGACATCTGGGACTTCAAAGTCGGCCGCCAAACAGCATTGCGTATGCTGTTTGGTCGGAAAATCAAACCCAGACGACAAACAATAAGCAAAGATGGGCATCATGAAATGGATGATTTGGATTTGGCTTCTTCTTTAAAAATGTTATGATAGTGTGGCTAACTAGCGAGTCGGAAATTTTTTTTTTCCGATTTATCCGATAGCATGTGAATGCACTTCCTCTCTGTCGAATTCGGAAATACTTTCCATGCAGAGACCCACACAACAGTGTGTCCGTCTCTGCCAGAAAATAGTCCCTGAGAAAAGACTGTTTAACAAACTAAATTCAAACGTCCATGACATCTAAACCTTATCACCTGAATGTTTGAATTTTGAAAAATAGGGAAATAGAGTAAATATTCCAAAAATGTAATAAAGTATGGTATGCTTTGGAAAATGGTCGGTGGTATTGTAACGTATGCATGCAGCGTAGTAAAGGGGCTAAAACATGCGAAACACTGCTATGGTCCTTTAAAAAAGAGGAGTGGAGGATGGCAGGAAAGTATACTGATGGGGGGGGGGGGATAAGCCATGTAGATAGGCATTCTGGTATTATCCTACGCTATTATCAGTAGGCTTAGCACTAGAGACATTGTGCTATAGTAAGACGTGCTGTGGCACCGCTAATGAATTGTTTGATCTCTATGTCTATAAAATCAACATTAGCATTGTCCAAGGGCTTAAATACCACATAGAATAAAATGCATTAAGCTTTCCAGCGAAAGATTGACATTGAAAACCCTCACTGAATCAAACAATGATGGATCTTTTCATGGCATCCATCATAAATCATATTTTTGCTTTGGGAATGTCAATGGGAAGACATAATTACACTGATATAGAGAAAAGTGCAGGGAGAGAATAGGATAGAGAAACAGAGAAACAGATAGACAGACGTATAAAGAAAGAAATGACACCTGATTCAGGACCACACTTCAGCTCTTGCTGTCTGATGTCTTGGCTTGGTGTTAAATGCATAATCTGACCCAGGACCAGGGCTCTTCAGCCATACCCTCCTCCCACTGTGTATGTTGGAGTCTAACTAGATTAACTGTCACACTGCCAAACCATCAGAGCAGATTAAGCTTGGATCAATTAGCTACTAATATGCGTGGTGTGTGTGTGTGTGTGTGTGTGCGTGTGCACGCGTGTGTGTGCACGCACGCGCTACTCTAGATCAGCTAGCAGTTTGAAGGCTTACCGGGGGAGGGGCTAATGTTAAATGCTTGGGCACAGTGATCTACTTCCAATCTGTCCGTTTGAGTGTGTGTATGTGTGCATGCGCTTGTGTGTGTGTGTGTGTGTGTGTGTGTGTGTGTGTGTGTGTGTCTCTCTGTGTGTGTGTGTGTATGTGTGAGCTGACAGGATCAGTCACTTCCATGTCAGTGAGTTGTCCTTGCACTCTTCCTGTCTGTGAGTTATCCTGCAGTCTGGCCTGGCCTGGCCTGGCCTGGCCTGGCCTACTATACTTCTCAGCTTCTGTCCTGAGGCACTGACTGATCCTGAGTGATATTCTGGTAATGGGTGATGATGAAGGCAGTGCTTTCACCAGTACCGGGTCAAGGTGCAATCAAAATACTACTAGCACAATCCATATTCTGATGAAGACCTTTGACGAACTACATGGCAAGTTTGTAATCTTGCTGAACAAATATACTGTATATCCTATTAGGGATGGGATGGTATATCGAAATTCAATATATCACAATACAAAAAAGTGACAATACGTATCATGGGGCAGAAAAATGAATCATGATACTAGCTTCATTTTATTATGCTGTAGTAATCACAAATGTGATGCAGAAATAAACATAATTCTGCACAGTCATACTTGGTTGTCATTGAGCTTTTATTCATTACATCGTATCGTGGTTGTATCGAATCGTGAACCCCATATCGCATATCGAATAATATCGTGAGATAAGCATATCGTCCCATCCCTATAGCCTATATATATTTTATTTACTGCGAGCAAGAGTAGCACCTCTTATCTATGATCCTCTATGATCCTGGTAATAGTGTCGTACTAGCTTGATAATACTGCGTATGATGGTGCCTGGCTCATTTACAGTATAAATGCTATGAGATAATGTCTGTATTATAGCATACTATTCAAAATACCAATTACCATCTTACTTTCCACAGCTGGGAATATGTGTGTGTGTGTGCATGTGTGTGTGTGTGTGTGTGTGTGCGTGTGTGTATTATTACAGGTCACATGATTCCTCTGTAATGCTCTGCAGCTGTTTAACTGTGGCTGGTAGCTGACTCTGCGATTCTACCATAACACACACACACACACACACACACACAGATAGACACACATACTATTCCAATGCCTTGCAGAACCTCAGGATAAGATCTCCTATTTCAGCTCTTCAGGAAAAAAAAAATGTAATTCTCACAGAAGCCACAGTCAGCATCCCCAACAAAGTCAAAGTCATCAGAGAGCGTTCTCACACTGAATGAATACTAAACAGCTTCTGTCAGTGTGTGTTTGTTTAAGGGACATTACTTACTCATAAGAGCGAAAAAGAAAGTGAGTGAGTGAAAGAGAGAAAGAGAGTGAGTGAGAGAAAAAGAGATTGAGTGTGAGAGAGAGAAAGAGTGAAATAGAGTGAGAGAGAATGAGATACAGAGAGAAAGTGAGTGAGAGGGTGAGTGAGAGAGCAAGAGAGAGAGAGAATTTGAATTCTAAAACACCTTTATTTTGACAAGTCCAGCTCAAAACTGAGACACTCAAATCATAAGAAAAACATCAAAAGAAAAACATTTGTCAATCAGGATAAAAATAATACAAGATGTGAGAACGCTACACGACTGTACAGCGCTTTAAGAGAGAGAGAGAGCGAAAGGAGGGAGGGAGTGAGTGAGTGAGTCAGTGGGTGAGAAAGAGAGAGTAAGAGAGAGAAAGAAAAATGGAGTGAGAGAGGGTGAGAGAGTGAGTGAGTGAGTGAGTCAGTGAGTCAGTGAGTGAGAAGAAAGTTTTCAGCAGCTTCAGAGCTCCAGCGCTGAATACAAATGAATCTGTGCCAAATCACATCAGAGAGAAAAACACTACACAGAAGGATCTCTCTCTCTTTGTTTTGTTTTGTGCGTGTGTGTGTGTGTGTGTGTGTGAGCGCGGTGGCAGCAAAGGGACTCTGCACTGAAGGACACAGTGTAGGACCTTGTTTGTATGTGTGTGTGTGTGCGTTTGTGTGTTTCTCAGCTGGATGAGTGGATGCATGAAAGCCTTTGAGACAGATATACTGAGCCAATCTAAAGACGGGGCTTCAGTGAAAGAGTGAAAGAAAGAAAGAGAGCATTCTTTCACAACAGACAACACCCCTCCCCTTCCCACTCGCCCCCCTTCCCACTCGCCCTCCCTCCCCCTGTCCCTCCCCCGATCCAATTCAACCTCCTCCTTCTTGTTCTTCTCTCGCTCTCTCTATCCCTCCCTCTCTTCACCCGTCTAGCCAGAATTAATGATTTCACCCTGAATAGAACCCCTATACTCTCTCACACATTCTCTCTCTCTCTCTCTTTCACACACACACACACACACACACACACAAACCCTAAGGGAGCCCTGTGACCTCACCTCAACAAACAACACTGAGTGCTAAATACCCACTGACACAGAAAGGGAACATACGTGACATACACATACACACACACATATATGCACAGATACTGTACATATAAGAGCATATCTAGAGATTAAACATATGAGCGTAGCGCAGAATGCTCAGTGACATAGAAACAGTCCAGCCTGCTAAAACGTGTCAGGATGTAATTAGTCTAAAAAGGGGGTCCTTAAAATTCCTATGCACACGCTCACACACATAAACACACACATACACACACACAAGCACACACACACAAAGGCCCTTAGTTAAAGATTGAATAGCTCGCAGGAAGTGGCTATTTGGCAATTTAGAAGCACCTCCCATGGTTCATCGACCCTTCTCTCTCCTCTCCCGCCTCCAATCCATCTCTTTGTATCTTTCTCACTCCTCCTCTTCCTACTTCTCTCTGCCTCTCTCTTTCTCATCTCTATCCCTTGTTCACTGGTGTGGGTGCCTTCCCACGCTCAGCTCTTGAACTTGGTCACCCTCCCTCCTCCTCCTACCGCATGTCAGCAAACTACATCGAGGGGTGACTGCAGCGCACGAAGCCCAGATTCGAGCCGCTGTGTTTTGCTGTATGCGGGGTTGTCGCGATTGCGCTTTCTGGCTCAGAGACCTGGATGTCACCCTGTTTGAGAATTCAAATGAGATGCAGCAAAACTGGGGCAAAGCCCTTCTCTGAAATAGGGCTTCTCCATGAGGCAGAGTTGGTGACTGAGTCATTGTGTTATCAGGGATATGAGTGCAATTAGTTTAGTTTAGGCTTTTAGCCATTATAATGAGCGGGCAGGTAGGGGGTCAGTGTCTTGCTCAAGGACACTGGACAGGACACATGGCACATGTTGCAGGGATGTAACCTAGGACTTTCTGGTTACAGGACAGTCTCACTATCCACTAGGCCACCTTACTGTAAAACTACAGAGTGAGAGATGAGTGGGTGGGTGGCAGGAGATGGGATGATGATGTGATGTTGTATGATGAAGGGTATGATGAATCCTATGTGGGAGTTAATTAGCCCCCTATAGGCCCTGACTGCTCCACTTACTTTCTGATATTCGGAGTCCTCCGGTCTGAAGTCACTGCTCACCAGCTCGAACTGGAGGTTGAAATGCGGCAGCCGGTGGAGCAGATTCACCCACCAGGGCGGAGAGTAGTTCACCACGGCCGCCATCCTCAGCAGCTACCGGCCGGCTGTCACTCACTGTCTAACCCGGTTCCTCACACGGTCACTGTAAAGAAATACACGGTCCCTGTGGTGTTAACGGGGCACAGAAGCGCCTACATGCACAATTCACTCCACCGGCTAGGCCTACTGCAGAGCTGGAAAACAGGGGCGTTATTTCACCCAACATAAGTCTGATGAAGATATGGCAGAGCTCCTGCAGCTATTATCATTTGCCACAAAACTTCCAAACCTGCTTGTATTGACTAAATATCTGGGAACAAGTGGAGCAATTACTGCTCATTTATAAGATAATATTATTTGTGATGAATAACTGGAGACAGGTCACCAAACTATCACATGCAGCCTAACAGGGAACATTGGTCCTGAAAGCTCCCTGAATGGGGATTTTAGATATGGCTTCCAAATAGATTTCGGGGAATTTTGCTTGATATTTGCTCTCTATTGTAATGAAATACTAATCAAATATGTACTCACTTAGGCTATGAAATGATAATTGCCCATACCTCGCATTAACCCATTGACGCCCATGCTGCAAAACACGGTCTTCGTGGGATAATAATGTGTTGTTGACGGTGAAATGGCCGTTATCAGACTCCACACAACGCCACGACCAATACTGTACCAACACATGGAGCTAGCTCAACTCAGGCGTGGGTAACGTTATGCTCTCACATATTAGTCGTCACCCTAATTTATTCTCCCTAAGGCGTTAGGACAATA
This sequence comes from Centroberyx gerrardi, assembly GCF_048128805.1. NCBI lineage: Eukaryota > Metazoa > Chordata > Actinopteri > Beryciformes > Berycidae > Centroberyx > Centroberyx gerrardi. The sequence continues at coordinate 17,379,181 of NC_135999.1, read as the reverse complement.
AATTGGTAAAAAAAAAAAAAATAAACAAAAACGGATTATCCTGCTTTGTCCGTTAAAACTACCGCATTCTCAGAGTCGCCAAGGCAACGAGGAGGAAAGAAGGAAGAATTCGCTCCAGGGCTAAACGTCTGTGAAAGCTTACTCTGCATTGGGTAATGTAGGAACCGTATTACAACAACCTACCTAGTGAAGCCAAAGCGGATGCAGACCCTCGTTTTCTATAGTCTTGGGAGTCCAGACCGGTGTATATTTCACCTATTGTCTTCCCAGATCCGGTGGTGGATTTGAACACTAAAGCCGTGCGCTGCTGCATCAACGCGGCCGTATCTACGACGAACGAGTCGGCTGCAGTCAACCACATTGAAAATAACGGTCACCGACCTGATCCGCTCACATTTCACCGAGACGTGTCCTGTTCTGCCTTCTCTGGATTACAAAGAGACGGCAGATGAAGGGTTAAAGCCGCTGACCCGCAACCCAGTGTTTCTATTTTTTTGGGGTTTTTTTTACAGTTTAACGATTCCGTTGTTCTTTTCTTCTTCCTAAACGACAACTGTGTGTTCTCGTCGGTGCCGTTTCCCACGATGACCGTCGGTTTAATGCATTTGGAGCGTGAAACAAAAAAGCCCTGGAGGACGGGGCTTTGCGGCAGCTCCAGCTCTGCAAATAGATCACCGTGTATGTGTGTTTATGTGTGTGTGTGTGTGTGTGTGTGTGTGTGTGTGTGTGTGTGTGTGTGTGTGAGAGAGAGAGAGAGAGAGAGAGAGAGAGAGAGAGAGAGAGAGAGAGAGAAAGAGCAAAATGCGCAAAGAGGCCTCCCCCTGATGTTGAAAACATGGTAGTACATGTTACAGTCTGTGGAAAGGTTTGCATTCCAACAACCGCAATTTTGCTTACAAAAATAGAGGTTTTTTTTTATCTGATTAAAAAACAGCATTTTATTAAGAGGAAAAAATCAGAAACCAACAACAGCACATGTGGGGAAAAAAACTGCACGCATCCATTGTCTTTGTTGACTAGCCTACAGGTTAGTTTTTGTTTATTTCATAGCATAGATGCATATTATTGGCATCAGACACAATCCCTGTAGCCTATAGTGACTGTGTGTTCAATATTGCAGCAGAGTGATTTTTAATTAATTCACAGTTTGGATAAATAGTGCATCAGTTGATAGTCATCCCTCAATCATTCCTTAGTATCACTCACAAGGTATTAATATTAGGCCTACATGATGCATTTATATCATTACATTTACACATTACAATTCAGAAGCATGTCAAAATATAATTCAAAATTATATCAGACTCTGCAAACTCCAGAACAATTTGCACTGATGTGGTCAGTATTTATTTGGTTCACTTGGGCCAGCCAGGCTAACAGAAATGATTTGAAATACCTTTATTCACTCAAATTTGATTTACAGTAGGCACTTTGGCAAACAAAAATAAACAATCACTGGGAATCAACTGACCAAGACAAGCTGGATGGGCCTATTTGGCTCAAATGTTAAACCATGAACAATAACAGCTCACAGTTAAAGGGAGTGTTAAGTTCTGTATGAACTGGTTTCTTGCTTGTCTCACACTACTTACTAGCATCTACACACGAGTCCTGCCTCCCTCCACTTGGGGAGCAGATCCCACCGCCTCAGGTGGAAGCATTCAGATATTACACTGGAGCATCCTTGAGTCAGACACTGGATGCATCTGCATGCACAGACACTAGTGCACAACCAAAATAAGATCATTTTAAAAGTGAGGTGTATATATCAATCTTATCTCCATATCACAAAAGGTCCTGCACACATTAATTACCAGAATATTCTGCATATTACCATAGAAACAGCACTTGCACAGACAACAAAAACCAACAACAAACAGCATATGATGTTTACATTTTATATTATCCCGACTAATATCGGAATATCCCAGCTATCATATTCAGGTTGAATAAGAACATGAACTTATCCCTGCTATTGTGAACCGGATATGTAGTTGTATTTGCATGTGTCAACTCAAATGATGTACTTGAGTTTCCCAAATAATCTAGGAATAATAATGTGCACTTAAATGCACTTACTTAAACCCCTTTGGCTACTAGGATGCACATAACACTGGCAGACAGAACTAGACAGAAATTACTCTGTACTTATCGCTGTATAAGCCTCCAACACATAGGCTCCAAGTGGAAACACAGACACAAAAGTCCCCCGCCCACTCGCACACACATACACACAGACACATCCCAGAGAGTCTATAAGATTATGTCTTCTCTGGTTCTCAAAGGACGTGACGGAGACACGATGATGTCATCAGAATCATCAGAATCGACTGCAGTAGCTCCTCCAGAGTCCGCTGGGTGGTGGAGCTCCATTTGGGCTGCAGGAGAGATATAATAGTGTTTAGCCACCAGGACATTATTTTAATTACTGCATTTACAACAGTAGAGCCTCCTTTATCCAACCCTAAAAAAATCCAAACTGACCACATGATTGAATGTGCAATCAATAGCATTTCAAGTGTTTTTCAATTTGCACTATGCACATTTCCGCATGCATATCTCAGATCATGAACAAGATTTGGCCTGATATTGAGTATTTCACTCGTTAGAACATTTAATTCCTCTGAAGAACCTCAACAAATCAGATTAGGTTTTACTACACAGACACCATCACATACGAAACAGGGACTAACCCAAACATGTTATGTGCGTACTTGAAATACAGTCACAAACAGAACATTATATGCCTTCTCTCTCTCTCTGACCTGGTGTGAGTTTTATCCTGGAGGAGTGAGTGCTCGAGCCAGGCCAGGGGTCTTCTTCCTCACCCTCCTTTTCATCATTGCTATGGAGGGATACAGGACCTTACAAACAAAACACATAACCACCCGTGAGGCACAACTCAGACACATCCTAGACAACACATGTATATATGATGCCACTATGGTGTTTTTAACAGGATGCAAATGGATGGTAAGACCTCATCATTTCTTGCTTGAACCAAAGCTCTCTTTACTGATACCTCACACACAATAACCTTGCATCCACTCTGTAAATCATCCTGTGTTGTTAACCACAACCCTAATGACACTACACTGTTGTTATACATGACGCCTCCCTGCCCCCTTCCAAAAAGTCCCAAGAAACAGGACCTTTCTTAGCTGGAACACAAGCTAATATTGCACTGTCCAAAATCTCTCAGTGAAGTCTTGTGAACATGCCAGGAAGACCACTGTCGTGACTGGTCTGCCCTCTGTGCCCATCTGCTGTAGCCCTATTGGAAAGTCAGGGGGAGGACGAAGTGAGCCTGGTGGTGGCTGAGGGAATTGGGGGTCGGGTAGAAAGATTAGAGGTCAGGCAGAAGCTCGGGGCAGCGCTCTGAGGCAGCAGCAGTTCTGGATCTTAGGGTGGCATGTGAGGCAGCAGCACTACTGGCTGACAGTCCCCATCAGTCTTTGATAGGGGGCTGTGGGATGCTGTGAGGCTCTGGCCAGAGCAGAATGAACAGGCACCCTGGAATTCAATCAGCATGCCAGCGAGATCCGGCACTACGGATAAATGCGTCGGGTAGAAATGACAAGCAGTTTGGAGCGGTTGAGAGTTAGGGGATACCATGTTACTGCATGTTTGGAGCCAACAGGCCCAAAGCCTTTCTGACACCTGTAAAGAGATGCTCTAGACAGTGTGCTTCCTGTCAAAGTGGTGCTTTATTTCCAAGTTTCCAAGGGATACAGAGGAGGCCTGTGTATTTATCTGCTGACTGGACCTGTAGTCATCAGGGTTTGGTTGAGGGCTGTTTGAAAGATGCAGCCCTGGGCCTAAGGTGCACAGATGCAATTCTTTAAAGGTCTTCTCTGCTATTTGCCTGAAAGAATAGTAGGCTGTACAGCTGTGCTTAATTCCCCTGTCCCTGAGGAATGAAAAAATTATGTTAAGGACATCTGGGGCCTGTTGTCCACAGTAATGCAAAGCAGCATGCCCCAACGGCCAAAGAAGCTATCCAATATGTCCATAAGAGCTTGTGTTGTGACCAGATACCCAGGGTCAGATTCACAGCATGGCTATGAATCTCCCCAAATGTGGTCCTGTGTCTCTGTAAGATCAACAGGGCACAATCGTTGTCAGGGTCTAAGGTTTGGTTCCCCCTAGGGTCACCCATGCTGAAAATGTATGCTCTCATGGTGCTTGGATAAAAGCGTCCAGCAAATGGCATATGTTAGGTTTATATCCATTTGGAGATGTTCCCATGGGCAGGTGTCAGATCAGATGTCCATGGGAGAGGCTGAAAGAAGGGTGGGGCCTTTGACAACCATTCATAGTGTATTTAGACTTGTGAGATAGCATTTCGAGGGACAGTTGTGTGGAGAGGTGTGCACAGCATCTGAATACACTCTGGTTCAGTGTCTGTGGGGGAAGTTGTAGAGCAGGACAGATCACATCCTTTTTCCTTGGGGTAAACTAGAGGTTGCAGTCAGCCGTTTCCTTACGTATGCAAGAGGAGGGGCTTGTCGCCTGTTGTCACAAGCAGACAGGAACATGGTCAGAGCATGGTGGTCAGTGTGAGTCAAGTGTCGCCCATAGGTGCCATCATTCGCATGCTCATAGGTCAAAGGCCTTCTGTTCATCAACAGAGTGTTCTACAGCTGAAACAGGAATACTCCCACTACTCATGTCAACAAAGCTAAACAGCCTGTCTTGTTGACAGTACTTTGTTTTTAAGTCTTCACCACATCATGCTTCACGCACACCCACAGTGTGAAGCGGTCCCATGTCATTAGCCAAAACACCAATGACACTAAACTGTTGAACATAACCGTAAGACAAAAATCCTTCTAAGGACTATAAATACATACACAGTACAAAGACATTAAATACATTCATGGAACACAGTAAGTGCTATGAATACATGTGTAATTATTTGTCTCTGTGCATGCTTTCTGTCATCTGTGTGCTAGTATGTGCATGTATGGCAAGTGTGTGTGTGAGTCTCACCTGTTCTGCTGGGTGTGTACGTTGAAGGGGCTCTTCTTGGGGCCAGTGTGGGTAAGTTTCCCAATGGAGAAGGCACAGAGGACTCTGAGCTAATGCACACACACACACACATATATAAATGCTGAATTTTACACTGTATGTATGACGATATCAATCTTTGTTGTGTTGTTGTTTGTTTTTGTTTTTACATTTCTGTGTATGCATGTGTGTCACCTCTCTGTTGCAAGACCACAGCGAGCCAGGTGTCCCCTGAATGCAGACTGTATCATCGTCAAGGCAACCGCATCCAGCTCCCCATCTGCAGAGGAAGCTACATCACTGCGGTTCTTTGCTACAGTGGCCTGAAAAGGGGAGGGCAGGCAGTGAAACAGCAAAAGGGAGAAAGAAATATGAGAACGTGGGTGAGACAGAGACAGAAAAACACATGCATGTGGTGAGACAGAGTGAGGAGATACAGACCCATAGCAAACACTGTTCAGAGCCACCTAGTGGTTATTTGACAAAGCTGCAATTCTTAGATCTTAGTCCTTCCACAATGACCTCTAGTAGTAGTCTGTAAGGCTTATAAAAGCGCATAAACTCAATTTACTGGTTTAGGATTAGCCTACGTTTCCATATGCCTTGGTCTACCCCAAGGGCTTGGGAAAGTCAGTGCCAATCCTTAACTTCATAACATAGCTGAAAGTGTATAACATTCTAAAAAAAAATACACAAAATAGCACAGAGAGGGAATATTGTGTGGACTTTGGTGCTCACTGTTGGGTGGTATTGAGAAAATGAATCCAGAATTTAGTCCTGCTGATAGGAAAAGTGTAACATAATTCAAACGTACACACTGAAAATAATCTATAGTATCTTAGTGTGTGGGGGGTGTTTATGTGTGGGTTCAACCTTATTCTGTGTGTCTTTCTGCAGGTGCTTGAGCTGCGTCTCCCTGAGGAGATGTCCTCTTAATGCTGACTGCACCATCACAACGTCCTGAAGGCAGAATGTGGAGAGATGGAGATGAAAAGAGAGATCTGGGCAAAACTAATCAGTGCATAAACGACAATATGTTACATAATATTCCTCTCACAGATCAAACATATATGGTTGTTGTGTTACATACCCTATCTCTGTGTTCCCTCCAATTTGTCTGGATGGTCCTAGCTGCTTTCTCTCTCTTTTTCTTCCATCTGTCCTCATTCCTTCTCTTCTCTACCTCTGTACCCAAAATTTGCTGTCCTTGTTCTTCCTTTGATTCCCCTTGCTTCTCTTTGCCTTCAGTCTGCCTCTCTTCTCCCTCCTCCAGTCCTTCTCTGCCCTGGGTGTCATCATGCGTCTCTGGTGTTGTGGGAGAGAAGGAGGAGAGCTCAGCTCCAGCAGGTTTGCTTCTGTCCTCCTCCAGGGTTTGGATCCTCACCCACAACTGCTCCAGCTCCTGTCTGAGAAACACACACATGCATGTACACATGAACACACACAAACAAACACACACACCCACTAGCAGCAATATTGGAGGTCCTCAGCACTTGGGCAACAGTGACTGTGAATAGCTTTGTCTCAACAGCACTCAATTGACATGGTAATCTCTGTGCTGTTTTTGACTAGGAGCTGTTCCATTTTGTGTTTAGTTAATGTCAGCTTGTTAACTAGCAAATCATTATCTGGTCAGTTAACCATCAATGTCTCATAAACACATCTGATTTGCATACTAGCTAACAAATCCAGCAGAAGTCTAGTAGTGGCTAGCAATCACATGTTAACAGTAATATCAGTGGCTTTGCTAAATTAGCCTGCTGGCTAGTTGGTTAGCTAACAAAGCCAAAAACCAACAGTTCGTTTAGGTTAGCTGAGCTGTCTCTTTACAACTCATAGTGTTTTGGAGTAGAGGTGAGTGCCAATGTGACAGTGTGTCACAGTAAACTAAATCTGGAAACAAATCCATCTTATCAGACTACTCACTTTTACTTGTAATATTACTAAACTGACCTACAGCCACACCACAACATATTTTTCAGGTATCTCTTTTTCTTGCCCGGTTCTTGCCCATTATATATTTAGCCAATATTTGCACACAGCCAATTCTCCACTGGACCTCCATGATGGCGCCAGCTGTGGTTGCTAGGAGATTCATGACACAACTGCAAAGCCTCTATATGATAAACAAACAGTTGCATCAGCTGTGATCTATAGATACAACTGGGCCAAGCAGAGATTTCCCCATAGAAATATTGTTTCTCACGTAAATTAATCAATAGTTGGTGATCCTAATATTAACAGAATAAAGTATTCCAATAGTAATCATATATAATAACAGTATGTGAGCTTGGGATTATAAGGTTCTATCTGGGTGGAGTGCAGCTCTGAGATATTGAGCATTAAAGATTTGACATACCAGCTGGCAAAACTGTTATGTACTTTCATATCTTTTTCTATATTTAATCCCAAAAGGTTCATTTTTTAAAGAATAACACCACACAGGCTGCATAAAGTAACATTCAAAAATCATGGATATGTGGATAACTCAAGTAGAACCTCATAATTAAAAGCTCATGAGTAGTAGATATTTATATTATATATTTTTATATGTTCTCTCACAGTACAGCATGTTACGTCAAACGACAGATCACTAAATCAGTTATACATCATAAGTAAAGCATACTTATGTTCCTGCCTCTCGTTCTCACGCTCATTTGTCTGTTCAGCCTTCCATCGTTCTGTCTCGTTCTCCACTTCTTCTCTTTCTGCCCTCAGCTGTCTCAACTCGTCACTGAAAACACAAACACAAGACAGATTTTCACTAAGTATAAAGACAAAACTAATTTCATGGCCTTGTACCCATAGCTACTGCCGTAATGTAGTAATAAGGTACAGCTCCAGTGGGATATCAAGGCAAACAACCACAATATAAACAAAATATAATAATAACTATATATACATATCTATATGTTTTTCTGTGAGTGTTAATTGATTTTTGTTTTCTTGAAAAGATCCTATACTCTGGAAACTGATACTAATCCATTTTCTTCCTATGGTGTATACTATGACTTGATCATAAATATCTACATTGGCTTGAAAAGGTAAGTATACTCTATTTCCCAAATTTAAAAAAATGTATTTACGTTGGTTTACCCTGCACTACATCCTTTGTTGCTGCTCACTTACTCTTTACTCGTCAGCATCTCTTGAAGCTCCGCCCTCTCCGTCTCCAACTGGCTGGCACGGCCTCTCAGAGCGGAAACCTCCTCCCCTCCCTCAGCGGTCGTTCCCACAGAGACCACTGCCTCTGTTGCCATGGTAACCCCCTGTGTAACGTCCAGAGTCTCAGTGGGCGTGGTCTGAACCTCCCGGTCCAATCGGCCGCTGCTCTTTGCCGACTGGGCGTGTCTTCTGCTGTCCTCCAGCCTCTGAGAGGAGGAGAGAGGGGTCTGTCTGTGACAAAGCTGCTATCTGGAATCAGAAAGTCTCACACAGACGGCAGTAGTATGTGTTTGAACTGTTGATTTGCATTTCCCTCACCTTCTCCACTTCCAAAAGTCTTCTCACTAGTCTCTGTTTACTCCACTCTCTATAACCTGCAGGACATACATATTCAAGCAAGAAAACACACACACACACACATGCGGACACACATAAACACACATCAGCATGACAGTATGCAATACAATACAGCAAGGTTGTGACGTTCATAGGTCTAGAGTTGGGAATTGGTAAGATTTTATGTTGATTCCTTATATACCTTTATAGCACCTCAAAAACACTAATCTGTAACTGAATTAATTGAAATTTTGCTACTTAATGCTACTAAATTCTTAACTGTTAATACATATTGTCTTATTATTCCTTCCTGGTTTGTTAATGTTGTTTTTTCAGCTCTGAAAAGTTCTAAAGGGAGTAAACAGTCTGGTTTCCACAACAGTTGGGTTTGCTGCAGACAACACCAGCTGAAAACCACTATCTAATGCAATGAATGTGTGAAACAAATTCCATGATACGACTCCAGCCTCCGAAATGGTTCACACATTACAAAACTATACACACATCGCACAAGTGTACACTGTGTGTGCGAGTGAGGCCGTGACGTGATGTAGTGATCTTGGCGGAGCAGAGTGTGTTCAGTTGAGTTCTCTGCAGCACGACTTCTCATGTACATCGTAAGAGGGAAGAAAGTAGACTGAAATAATTCAATAGCAAAGTAAAAACGTGTGCATTTTTGAAAATATGCAGGAAAAGAAAAAGTGGAAATCAATAACGGGGATCGATGAGGCAAACGTGTTTCAATCTGGTCGGTTCTAGAAACATCGGAGCCGGTTCTCAACCCTATACAGAAAGCTGACTTGATGGTGGAGCGCATATGCACATCGAGTCATACAGAGGGTCTGAAATGACATGTGCGTGTGTTACTGTGTGCATATGTGTGTGTGTGGACCTTTGATTCCTCCAGCAGGACTGTCAGTGTTGAGTTCCTCTCTCAGTGCCGTGTTCTCCTGCTGAAGCTGCTTCAGGTTCTCCGACAGACGCAGAACTGTGGAACTCAGAGCCTTCTGCTGCCGCTGGGAGCCTTTACTCTCCGCTCGACTACTGCAGACACAGAGGTGGGAGGCAGAAAGAGAGGGAGGGAGGAGAGGAAACAGGGGGCAGAAGAGTTCAAGAGAAAGACAGGGATGATAAGAGAGGATTTTTAACATTCATCACAAAAATTTGCAGCACCCTTGTCTTTTCGCCAGGTCAACCATTATCTCTGATTGTGTCCATCCCTTACTTTCTGAGTTTAAGTTTCTACTCTCTGGCCAGCAGTTCTGTCTCTCACTGCCAAGGAAAACGAGTACAAGGACTCCTTAAGGCTGATTGTTTTTTGTTCATCATGTTGATGATGATGAGGATGACTTGTCTTACGTTGTTTCCCTGAAACTCTGCGTCGGTCTCATGATTTTGTGTAATGTTGTTTTTATTACTTGCTGTGAAATCAATTTCCCATTAGGACAAATTAAGTTCAAACTTGAACTTGATCTGGGGATTTGCAACCAACAGATCAGTACCTTTTCTCTGCAGCTTCTAGACGCATTCTCAGTCTCTGGATCTGAAAGACAGGGCACATACACATATACATTACAAGTAAGGCTACAATGTGGTGTAAGCCAAGTTTCCCTTTCCACAGCTGAACTTCTCACTCTGCAACCAAAGCAAACTTGATGATAACGCCACATATCACAGCTACAGAAAGACAGAGCAGAAAGCTTTTGTGAAGTCTAATCTTTGGTGATGGTTTCTTTCTTTCGTTCTTCTGGTAACTGCTTCATGTTTCAAAGATTCACCTGATTAAATAAAAGTCCAGGAAAGGCAGCCCCTTTGAAGCTGGCGCAGCCGTGGAAAATGCCCCAGCATTTCTAATTTACATGCATGTGGAGAATTAACGATTAAAACGCAGACATTTTGTATCCAGGGGGCGAAGATGTTACCTCTTCAAAGTAGGTATCCACTGTGATCTTCAACTCCTCCAGGTTGGTTGTCCTCAGCTCACTCTGCAGTTTACTGGAGAAGAAGAAGGAATAAACTAAATGTTGTGCTGCCTCACACCTTAACTGAATGCACTGATGGATAGGTGGATGGACATTTTACCTTAAGGCATTTTCTTTCTCTCTACACTGCTGCTCCAGCTTCAGGATTCTCTGTTTGAGCCCATTAAGAACCTTGAAGGACAAAAATTAGTTTTACATGCCTGTCGGTTTCAGACATACATCCTACAAACACTCTCCTACAAACACTCTCTTGCATGCCAAACACCAGATTAGACATACTCACCACACTCCCCTCCTTTTTCTTATCCACCAAACTACGAGTGTATTCAGATCCCTGTAATGAAAAAAACAACACATCACATAGTTTTTGAATTTAGTCAATTGTTTTTTCGAGATTGTATGACATTGTGTGGATATTCAGCGGTCATACTTTAGTGGGATCCAACAGTTCCTCGATCTGTTTCTCTCTTTTAGTTTTATCTTCTTCCAGGCGGCGTAGCTTGGCTTTCATCTGCTGGTTGTCAGACCTCTGCGCCTGGAGATTCTGCAGAGAACAGCATAAGCAATTAATCACACATCTAGAAAGGAAGAAAGAAATAGTTCAACAAGCGAAGAATGCATATGCACATCCTGCAGTGCTCCACTTTTTAACAAAAGACAAACGTGACAAAACAAAAAAAAGTTATAATTTATTGATCCCCATAGGGAAATTCTCTTTTGGCTTCCCCTCCACACGGAGATCAAAGTCAGGTTCAGCTACAGAGCAGCACCCTGAAAGTGAGACAGATTCATTCATCTCACACCGAGGTTTGAACCCGGTTCCTCTGGTTGAAGAGCAGCTTCCCAACTCACTGCTACTCCCCACACCACCCTGCTGCTCAATATATTGTGTTTTTTCTTGATTAACAAAAAAATACATGTTTTATTTGAAAGTCGAACACTAAATTAATATTGTTACTGTTTACCTTTTTCAGGCGAATGATCTCGTCATACATGTCCTCCTTCTCTCTGTAGTCAGCTGGAGCTAAGTTGAAGCCTGGGAGACAGAGAGAGAAAGGAACACATGGTTACACACACACACACACACACACACAGTCTTTCACATCCTGAACTTCAGGTTGTATTGGCTGGGTGGATGAACCTCTCTGCCCAGTAATATCTTTGAAAAATACGCATACGAAACACCAGGTAGTGTCGATGTTATGATGTCATACTCCTCCCTGTCCAGTCTACTCCCTCTCTCTCTAGTCTATTATGGGATGCCTCCCACCATCACCCCCCAACTGTGCTCTGTTTTGCACAAAAACTGGCCTTCACCCCTGGCTTTCTCCATCTTTCCTCCCACTGTTTCTCTCTCTCTCTCTCTCTCTCTCACACACCTACACACTCTCTCACCGTTGGATGCAGAGTGGAGCTGTTTGTGTTTCCTCATGGTCAAGGTCTGTTTGAGGAACTCTGGTGCAACATCACACTCTGACCTCAACGTCTGAGACAGATCTGAGAGGGAGGATGGGAGAGAGAGTGACAGAGAGAGAGAGAGTTGAGATCATTCCATCTGCAACAAAAGTCAATGCATCAATCTCACATCTTTTTAAACACATTTTGAGGACACCCTGTAGTTGATGTAGGATTCTATAATGAAAATTGTCAAATCAATAAAATCTAATTTCCCACTTATCCCTTTTAAAGGAAATTTTCCTTCCTCAGATGCTCTTACACTATTATATATCATCAATCTGTGATGTTCAGTGCACTCCAGGAGTTATTTTATGATGAAGTGTGGTAATTTACTTATTTGGGGTCCCCAATTTCCATTAACGTGACTCATCTATTTCTACTTTTTTTATATTATATCTCCAGTTTTCATTTATATCTCACAAAGTGACCCGTGCTCGTTCATTCCATAATACAACACATCGGCATTGAGCAGGACACTGACAGAGAGTCAACAAAGCAGTTATCAGCTGTACAAACAGTCTGAGACGTAACTCCGATCCATCCAGCCTCTCCGACTCTCAACAGCCACTCCTCCAGCCATCCCTCCTGGGGAAAAACACAGGTTGTGTATCTATGGTTCAGGCCGTGTTTGTACGGTGCCTACCATGCCCGTTGCTGAGGGAAGTGAGGTGCGCTGAGGCGGTCTCCCCAAGGGTGTCCCCCCTGCCCCCTCTGCTGTCCCCCAGGGAGGCCCGCGGCAGTCTCCAGGCTGCCACTGCTGCTCTCCTGGGGTTCACATTCAGACTGGAGAGGTATGGAGACCCTACACACACACATAAACAAACAAATTTGAAAGAGTGGATGTTAATATCGTCCCACAGGCCCCCACCACAAACAGAAGAGCTGAGCAGGTCTTACTTGGAGAAGGAGGAGGCTTGACAGAAGATCTCTTCCTCCTTGTTCTCTGATGGAGGACAAACACAAGTCGTTAAAGCAGAGGCAGGGTGTCGAACAAATTCTGCGAGGGACAAAGTCTGTCTAAAGCATAGCAGTGCCCTTACACAAAGAAACAACAGCTTAACATAAACTAGATAGTGTCTAGTGTCATGCCATAGACAGGATGCCGTTTAGCGTTGCCAGGCTCTTGAACATTAAAAAACAACTGTCAGCGGTCAGCAGCAGGTGATTGTTTACCTTCTCATGTTCGGACATGTCAGCAGAGAAGGAGAAGCCATCCTCTACCTGGAGGATAGAAGAGTGAGAAAGGGTGTGTGTGTGTGTGTGTGAGAGAGAGAGAGAGAGAGAGAGAGAGAGAGAGAGAGAGAGAGAGAGAGAGAGGGAGAATTACTCTACTGTACTGTACTGAATGTACTGTACTTGCAGGGATGTTGTATTTTCAAAAAACACAACCCTGTGATGTTTAAGTTGTGTCAAACAACTTAACCCCATAACCTACTGTCCCATCGTGTGCTGTGTTGTGCTGCTTAGAGTTACAGGCTCAGAACGGACATGATACATGTTACATCTACAGGCTACAAAAGCGCAAAAAAAAAAAAACGCTGAGCTAAAAGAACAAATATAGTACAGACCCGGAGCAGTCAGGTAAACCCTTGTCCTAGCCAAAGACTCACCAGATCTTCACAGTCTTCGTCAGTCTGAACATCACTTGCCTCCAGAGACATCTTTGCAGCAGCTGCGCTAGACATGAGAAACTAAGTTGGAAAACTTGACTTGCTCCGTGTGTAATCCCCTCATCTTTCCCAACAATCCCACTTCAGGGTGCCACTCTTGCCAGTAAAAACCTGGGACAACAAAAGAGACTTCTAACGTTGTGCTACATGTCGGGTCTCCGTCCACAACACTGTAGTTGCTTCATTGGATAAGCTTTTGATGAGTTAATATACACTTTAGACGATAGCTTCCCGAAATCCGTTAAAATGTTGTTTTCTCCTGTGCAGAGGTTACTGTTTTCACATCAGCGTTGCAGTGTTGAGTCGTCTAGCAACCAGGCAGCCGTAATGAGCGCCGACAAGCTAGCTAGAGAAAGACAGAAAGTGACCGGAAGTTATATGAGTTTGCCTTCAAAGTAAAAGCATACAAATTGTCACTTATACTGGGGTATAGGACAGTAAAATCGTATCAAAATAAAGGAAGGAAAATATGTATTTTCGTTTAGCCCCTTAAAGATATTATTTGTTTTCAGTTTGGCATTTGTATTAGGCTACTCAAAGAACGTTACAACCTGCAACACGTTTGGCAATAAGGCGTTTATTTTGAAAAGTCGGACCGGTTGTGCCATCTTTTGTTTTGGCTAGCTTGATACTAGTGACTAAAGCAAAACCCAGGGCTACATGTCAATAGGTTTCTGACTCACTTCCTCGCACTGCGCATTGCTGGAGAGGTTCTGGGGGGCGGGACCTAATGTGTTCTCCTCCAATAGCACGAGAGAAGGAGACGAGGAAAGGAAGCAGAAGGAGACTTTTGAGACTGAACCGCGTTTTCCTGTTCAGTGCTTGTTGTCGAGCTTCTGCCTGCGCAGCAATTCCGCATAGGCTCAGATGGGCTGCCGTGCTGCAAAAATAAATTTCACATATACCAAAGAATATGTTTAGAGCTTTGACACTGGAGATACATTTTCAGGCCTATATCCAAAGTATATTTTGGCCACTCAAAATAGGTTTTAAACTAATGTCATCTGCAAGTACATTTAAATATATATTTGCAACATACTATTAAACATATTCTGAAGTATACGTGAAATAAATTGTTTTCCTGTATGGGAAAGGAGCAAATAAGATAATAAAACATCATCAAAACAGTAAAACTGATGTGACTTTGGTATGCAAACAAATCTGTCAGTAGCATCCTGTCAGTCAAAATGCCACTGTGGAGATCTTCTGCTTCTCGTTCTGTGTTTCCCTCTCTTCTCCCTTACCCCTCTTATTTACTGTGATGGCTGAGGCAAATGAAATGTAAGGTTATTTCATTTGTGATTCACTTTCTTTTCCTCAGACAATCTCCTACTTATCCTCTACTTATCTCTGAATTTCCCGGTCTCATTAAATCCTTCCTCCATTCCCGTTCTTCACCTACAATCTGCCATTTTCACACTGCATTGTTCCTCTTCCGTCTCTTCCCCCATCACTCCCTCTTCCTCTTGGTTCCCCGCCAGTTAAGAAACATAAAGATAATCTGACTGAGTCGAGTAAATCAAGGGATGATTGACTGAAGCTGATGGATTCATTACTTAGGTTATGTCATGACTGCATGGACGCTGACATCTGGTGACCTATAGGCCTACATTGTTGGCATAGGAGCATAGGAGCAGCACCCCCCCACCCCCCCACCCCGACCACACATACACACACACACACACACACACACATACACACACAGACAGACACAATCACAATCCAGCATGCATACACACAGTGATGTTATGTAATCTGTAATACCCCAGGTAGCAAGTATGCTGCATGAAGTCATAACAACTGTAATGAACTGGTGATGTCCTGTTTGGCGATCAAACACGCACACGCACACACACACACACACACACACACAGACATACATACACACACATACACACACACACACACACAGATGACCACTGCAGACACAACCAAAAGACATCAACTGGTAAGTGAGAGAGAGAATGAAAGAGAGAGAGAGAGAGACAGAGAGATAGACGGACAGGCAGATACAGATGCAGCTAAAGTTGCTCTGCCCACAGAAACATCAGCACAGGTAAGGACTGCACAGCTGTATGTGTGGATGAATGGAAGAATAGGTTTACAGATATAGAAGGAAAAGCAGAGAGAAACAGTGTTGTCTTTTCGCTGTCTCATGTATGTGTGCATCTCTTCTGAAATTAGACCTGTTGATTAGACTGTTGATGTCTCTGACTCTCCTCTCCCCTGCAAAGTGTGCAGAGAGCGCACCTCTTGCTGCGGCCTCTCGTTACTGTATCATATTCTCATGTGCACTGTTTATACAGGTGGTCCGACTCTCAGAGCCACACAGCCAGGCAGAGCAGCATACTTTTGTTCTGGGCAAACAAATCTATTGTGTGTCTCGACTCTGACACACGGCCGTCCGCTCTCTTCAGCCGAGGTGTTTAACGCACGTCAAAGTTTAACGGTCTTGACAGTTTTGATTACACATACTGCATGCATTAAACTTGTAATGCAATGTGTGTGTGTGTGTGTGTGTGTGTGGGCCAGGTAAGTCCTCTCCTGGCAGAGTGTCACTGGCTGCTCTGCTGGGTCAGACTCCAGCTTTACTAGGCTCAGTCTTTAGGATAAAACTTAACCCATCATGTTTGTGGATGTAGTCAACAGATAAGACTTTGAACAAAAAAGAGAGTTTCCAACAAAAACCTTTTCAACAAAAATGACTTGTTATTATCCTGCCAAGATCAGCCTATACACAGCACAATTGTCAATGTTAATTTAACTGCCAGTGTATGCCAGTCCACGCCCATTTTACATTACATATTTGAGTGACCCCAGAGCCATATCAGCTGTATGTGTGAGCAAACATTATATAACATAAAGTCAACACTAAAGAACATTTTTGGATATGGTTTCCATATTTCTGGGCGACTAAGCTAATTTCAACAAATGATTTTAAATTTATTAAAGAAGTCATTTTAGCAGGCATTCATCACCTCAAGAAGACTGATATCAGTAATGACCGGTCAGTTAATGTCTTCTCTCAGGTGCTCTTCCACACAATATTAAAATCTCTTTGCATTTGCAAGACATTTCCATGACATTTCAAAAATCACTACTTTATTTAATATAATCTGTACCTGTTTTTTCTGTCTTATCCTTTGTCATCCTCATATAGAGACGCCATGTACCAAAGATCAGCAGATTTTTTTTTGTGTTTTTCTGATATGGATGAATATCATCATATTAAAGCTTATTGCCTGTACTTTATTTAGCCTACCTGTACTTCCACAATTTCCTCCAGGGGATCAATAAAGTGCAGTCTTATCTTATCTTTAACCCTGAAGTACAAAGTGATAAGCCAAAACATCAAATCAATCTCTCCCTCTCTGTCTCTCTCTGTCTTAACAGCTGACCGCTCCTCTCACTCTCTCTATCTCTCTCAATGTCCTTGTGTGTGTGTGTGTGTGTGTGTGTGTGTGTGTGTGCGTGCGTGCGTGTCTGTGTGTGTGTGTGTGTGTGTGTGTGTGTGTGTGTGTGTGTGTGTGTGTGCTGAAGGAGAGCAGTGAGCAGTGAGGATGCAGGCTTCAGGGCAGAGACCTCTGGTGGATTCACTGACACTGCAGCCTCTTTTGGACAAACACTCTGTACAGGTCACACACACACACACACACACACACACACACACACACTGCCACACCAGATCAATCACACATAGAAAAAAAAATAACTTCCAAGGATTTTGTATACTTCATGAGTCTGCTGAACAGACAGTATAATGTACACTCTATCAGCTGTAATGAAATCCATTTGTTTGCTTGTGTTTCTTCTGAACTCTAAATAACACTAAAATTGAATAGGTGGAGCTGCTGACAGAGAAGAAAGGACTGCCATTTCTCAAACACGTGCAATATCAGATCACAACTAAGGTTAGATAACACACACGCACACACAATTCATTGACATTTACAGTACCTTATCACGACTAATCTTTTGTGTGTGTGGGTGTATGTGTGTGTGTCTGTGTGTGTGTGTGTGTGTGTGTGTGTGTGTCAGCGTTTCAAGCTGCCAGTTCACAAACGCTACAGTGACTTTGACATGTTCCATGAGCTTCTGCTGCAGAGATTCTCCTACAGGACGGTCCCACAGCTGCCGCCCAAGAGGATGCTGAAGGGGGGTAGGAACACTGCGGCTCCGTGGCATTATTTACCTAAAGGCATTTATTTGTATATTCCATAATAAATGTTATCAGATTTCAATGATGGTCTTCACATCAAATAAAAATGTTCATTTTGCATCAGAAAATTCCTAGTGTAGAAGCTTTTAAAGAGTTTTAAGCATCTATGTTGTACACACATATGAAAAGGAGTAGATTAAGTATGACAGTTATGGCCGAACTACTGTATTTGACCCTTGTGATGTTATTTATAGTCAAACACAAGCCTCATACACACACACACACACACAGACACACACACACACACACACACACACACACACACACACATCTACACACACCGGTCACAACTAGACAACTAGATTAACTGTAGCTTTTCCACTGTATAATATCTCACTATCAGGCTCCCTGTGTGTCTGCTGTGCTCCCTGTTCCAGTGCTAACCTCTCAGTCAGAGAGAGAGTTCATTGAGAGTCGAAGGCGAGGCTTGGAGAGGTTTACAGCGTTGGTGACACAGCACCCCTTCCTGGGACAAGACAAGATGGTCGATATCTTCCTCTGTGCTGGCTCAGAGGTTTGTCTAGTTATCTACACACTGGGGTTCTACTGCCCCGTTTAGAAACGCTCAAATATCCAAGCTTGGCAACAATTTTCGTTACAATGAATTTATTCCAGTGTATTAACCTGTGTATTAACCAATGGAAAGGCATTGTAAGCACACAATAATAGGGCTACTCTGTAAATACTCTCCAGTGCATAATGTACTGCACTTGAAAGAGTGCAGAAACACAATATGAGAACAAATTGAACAAATGTTATGTATCAAAAGAAGTACTTACAAAAAACATAGAGTTCCAGCTGAGGTCAGGAATAAGATTCTACTATTCAAGACCTTATTACAAAGTAAATATGCCAGAATAACTCAGGAAACAAAGTGGTACGGAAAGACGGTCCAGTCTATCTTGTGGTAGTAAATGATACAACAGAGCACATTATAACACATCACAAACATTATAACCTTTCACATTAGGGTTGA
Source organism: Centroberyx gerrardi (assembly GCF_048128805.1). Classification (NCBI taxonomy): domain Eukaryota; kingdom Metazoa; phylum Chordata; class Actinopteri; order Beryciformes; family Berycidae; genus Centroberyx; species Centroberyx gerrardi. The sequence continues at coordinate 17,360,365 of NC_135999.1, read as the reverse complement.
GCCACAATGAGCCACAACATAAGACAATTCCAGTAAAGATAACATTGGGAAACGTTGGTACATCACTCAATAACACTTGTCTTGAGTGCTTGAACTCTCTTTTGTAAGTAGCCTCCTACTTTATTTTTACAGTACTTCTCCATAGGTTTATACACTGTTTAATGGAATAAAGGGTTACCCAGTGTTACCCAGATTTACCTTTTATCTATTCTGTCTAAACACTGTCTGCCCCCTCTCTCTCTGCAGGATGTGCAGCAGAAGCTGAGGGAGTCGTTTAAAAAGCGGGGAGATGAGTTCCTGACCAATCAGATTGCAGCCCAGGCCAAGGTCTCTGGCATAATCACCTTACATTTTAATTGGAGGCCCGATCTATAATCTGCTGATAGAGCACTTCTACATGCTTTATTTACATAGTCATCACAGTCATTTACATAGTCATTTTATCACAATTTTCTTTCTTCAATTTTCTGGATACACACAGACTAAAAATTGTGATGAGTAGTCCCACGAGAAATTTCTCCAATAAGTTGATTCCCAAAAAATTGGATTCATGCCTATCATTGATGCTTATTCACCAACACATGATACCACAACTACAACAAATCAAGACATACAGCATATGTATACATATACTGAATTTTATGCTGCCCTGTTTAAAATATGTGTAGTTGTTCCTATACAGCAGTGAGTGCTAGTCTTTCATTATTCCATTCTTCTTCTTCTTTCAGGAATATTTACCTACTGACATTCAAATCCAGATCACCAGTAATCGGGAGTTCATTGGTAACAACAACATGTTCTTCTAACCATAATCGACTGTATAAATTGACTTAGTTCTGTTCACTTAAAATTATTATTAAAAATATTCAGATTTCTAAATTGCAAAATTCAAGGCCTAAAGCCTTAAAAAGCCTAGGGGCTTTTAACAGCTGCAGTAGCGCTACGAAAGTAATTTGTAGTTGTTAATGTTTGTGATTGATGTAGAAATGCATGCTTCATGTTTTATATAGTAAATGATCAATTGTTTGTATCTGGTTGTGCTGTCTATGTGGATAATATGCATGATCAATTGGTATAGGGATTACGATATAGTCTACAGTAGCAGAGCGGCACACACTTGCATCATCAAAACAGTAACATTGATTGTATCAGCAGGAAACATCCTGTCCAGTTTCCAGCGCCTGAGGGACAGACTGGACAGAATGAACCAGAGATCTCATGACCACGCTGCTGATCTGGTCCTCTTCTCCAAGGAACTGAGGTGTTCAGCAACAGAGGGAGGGAGGGTGGGGTGGAGGGGCGGAGGGGCGGAGCGATGGATGGATGAAGAGAGAGAAGGGAATGATGGATGGATGGATGGGAAGAGAATGGATAACAGAGACAGATTGATGGATTGAGTGACACACAGAAAGCAGGCTGTCTCACGTCTTTTCTCCTTCCAGTGTCCTGGGATGTGACCCGTCTCCCGTCCCGGAGGTGGAGGGTGTCGGGGGCAGGTGGAGGACACAGAGGCAGCGTCTCAGAGGGCTGTCCCAGGACGTCATGACACTGGCCAACAGAGCAGCACAGCAGGTGACAGACGCACGATAACACCACAGTGTCTGTTGGAATACAAACCTGCCATGCTACTGTAAGACAGCAATATGAGCTGTCCCCTATGTGTGTGTGTGTGTGTGTGTGTGTGTGTGTGTGTGTGTGTGTGTATGTCTGTCTGTCTGTCTGTCTGTCTTTCTGTCTGTTTTTGAGGAGCAGGGGGGCAGAGAGGAAGAAGATGTGTTGGAGAAACTGAACTTATTTATGGACCTACTGCACTCATACAAGGTAACAAGGCAACACACCGAACATGTGTGTATTCTGGGCATATATGGGTGAATGATTAGCTGTGTGAAGCCATTTGAGTTCATGAGAACTTAATGACCTTGCAAGATGGAAGTATCATACCAGACAAGTGAATGTTGAAGTTTGCTTTGTTTATTTACTCAGTAGAAGCAGAATGATGAAGAACACACAGTGATAAAATATGTTAATTCTACCCTGCCAGTCCCACGTGTGAGATAAGGTTTCCAAAGATACCAAATACGCTATGCAAAATTACAGGGACATGTGCATAAAATGGTGCACAAATGGATTTACTCCATTTGATGTAATGGTGCAGCCATAAAACAATGTTTGAATATTTCACTCAATATAAATGTACTATAACTATAGGAGCTGTGTGATCGGCACGAGCGCAGCATGTTGGTGGACCATCAGAAAGCCCTGCTGCAGAAACCTGCCGCCACCCGCCGGCATGCTGCCAGTACTGCAGCACCCACACACACACCGGCCAAAGAGCAGCGCAGTGCCCAGCAGCTAGAGTCACGCCTCACACAGGTAGGCACACACACACACACACACACACACACACACACACAGAGAGAGAGAGAGAGAGCTTATAAATTTAACTGCCCCCTCTCTCTGTAGCAGGAGAATGCCATCGTCACCATGGAGCTGAGGAACTACTTCTCTCTGCTGTGTCTCCACCAGGAGACTCAGCTAATCCTCAGTCAGCTCCCTCTGACAACACACATTCTGGCCTGCTTCATACAGGCCCAGGCCCAGGGACACACTGAGGTACACACACACACACACACACACACACACACACACACACACACACATTATACTATGAGCTACCCTAGAATACATATAACTGTACCTTGTATTTTCATATTTTCAATCTGACACTGCTGTTGTTCTGTGTATGTCCAGATGGGGGCGATGTGGTCTGAGTTGGGTGCTGCACTGGCCGGTTTCCAAGAGCATCCCAGCAGCCCAGGGCCAGGCGGTGTTCTCTCTCCACCCTCCACCCCCAGACTCCCCTCTAACAGCTCCATTCCCAGCCCCAGCCCAAGTCCAACGCCCAGTCCCAGTCTTCAGGTCCTGTCCACCTCCAGACTCTCCTTACAGATACCCAGTCCCAGTCCCAGTCCCAGTTCCAGTCCCATTCCCAGTCCTCAGGTCCTCTCCACCCACAGACTCCCCTTTAACAGCCCCATTCCAAGTCCAAGTCACAGTCCCAGTTTTCCCCTTACATAGGCCCAGCCCGAGCCCCAGTCCCATTCCCAGTCCTGGCCCCAGCCCCCATGTCCCACACTTCCCCAGACCCCCCTCCTCCCCCGGCCTGCAGCCCGTCTCCCCCAGGCTCCCCACTGGCCCCACTGATGACGCCACCAGAGCCTCTGACACTTCCTTCCCCTGAGCCACACATGATCAGTCTGAACTGTGGATGTAGTACAATGTAAAGTCAGTGATAACATTATTTATGGAGTTATCCTAGACAGTAGTAGCCAAAACACACAACAAGGAGTTCTTTTGTGTTGCATAGATCCTTATCAGTCAACTGGTGAAATAAAATACCTGAATAGAACTTTGGTGTGCATTTGAAAAACAGTCATTATAAAATTATATAGTTATATGAAGTTATTCATTGTTATTTGTCATTTCCACAGTCACTATTGTCATTTCTCAGATGGATTTGTGAATGTACGATTGACAAACATGCAGTACAATAAAAAAAATGAAGAGAAACAATAATCTTTTACAGCTCTTTTGTACTTTTCATGCCCTCTTCATCCCCCATCACCAGCACCTCCTTTCCTCTTCCCTTCAGCAGCACCATGTACAAAATGTTTTGGATCACAGAGCTGTTAATTCTGTTCTTCTCCAACCTCTCATATTTGGCCCATGAGCTGATCTGCAGACACAAATATAAATATCTACAAATAGCTTCACATTTCTATCAGTGTATTCGCAGCCTTTAAAGATGTGATTATCAAACTCAGCAAGCCATGTGCAACCATTTGATCAACTGTTACTTAAAGGTGGGGTGGTAAGATGGGTGCATTTTTACATAAAAATCTTGCATAGTGCAGCTTTAACTGTCCAGGTGACAACACACACACACACACACACACACACACGTACACACGCGCGCGCACACACACACACACACACACACACACACACACACACACACACGCACACACACACACACAGACACACATTTCTTGTGGACTCTGTTGATTCTCATGTATGGACAGTCATTTGCATCAATACTGCCATGGCTTTGCAGTAACAAATTTTACATGCAAATCTATGCAAATAAGCTTTGATGTAAACTTCTGGTGAACTTTCCAGTTTTCCCACATTTGCTGTAGATTTTCCACCACTGGAAAACAAATGTTTGGCAACATTGTGTACCAAAATGTTAAGTTTGCTGATGCTACAGTATGGTAGCCCTTATTCTTTACTCAGCACTTTGGACAGAACAGCCTGCTGGCTCTGTGGTGTGGTATTTTAATACACAGTGCCATAACATAATCAGAATCAGGCAAACAAAATGGCTCAAAGGCTTAGCTGGGGGAATTGGTTTCTAGTGGGGCTTTTTATTACCCTGCTTATGGTAGGTGTGAGGAAAAGGTAAGCACACACACTCTTGACACACTCCCCAGTATAAATAAAGGTGGATGTGCTGAGAGCCACGGCAGAGCCCAGGGGGACGAGGGCGGAAGAGGCAGGATGGGCTGATCAGGGGCTGGAAATGGGTGGAATCACAAGGAAGGGAATAAAGTCAGGAAACAACTGAAGCTGACAATACAAATCCACACTTACATTTTTTTGTTTTGGACATCTGATTTCTATTTGGATTCTGAAACACCCACACAACATGTTTCTTTACCTGCACTGGCCCAGATAATTCCACTCAACATTTTTCCTCCCCAGCACAGTTCAGCTTTTAGCTTGCTGAGTGAGCAGACCTACTTCAGTACAGCTCAGATACATTTTCAGTGCTGCATGCTACCTAATGCTAATGCTATCTGGTCGTCTGGTTAGTGTGTTTCTATATAACACCACACACTCTGTAATAACCATAACAGTGTATATATACCGTAGAGTGTGGGTCTGTGTATGTGTGTGTGTGTGTGTGTGTGTGTGTGTGTGTGTGTGTGTGGGGGGGGGGGGGGGGGGGGGGGGGGCTGTGAGTGAGAGAGAACATTTTAACAGACATGACCTCTCACCCTACAGCACACATACGTTACCATGACAAGGTGTCACCAGGGGCAGAGAGAGAGTAAGAGAGAGAGACAGAGAGAGAGAAAGCGAGAGAGAGAGAGAGAGAGAGAAAGCGAGAGAGAGAAAGAGAGAGAGAAAAAGAGAGGCCCTACTGAGCCAGATTTCCAAATTTGAATTGAACTGACCTAATTTTTAAACTAGATAGATAGATGGATAGATAGATAGATAGATAGATAGATAGATAGAGGAACATGTTCCCATAGCAACACCTTCCCTGAGTCATGCTGTCATGTGCCTCTATAGCTCCCATTGGTCTCCTGTCTCTGATTAACTTTTTCTCAATTTTCTCTTTAGGCCCCCACCCCCAAAACACACACACACACACACACACACGCACACACACACCCCTGGAGACAAACACTGGTCTGTCAGTTGGTGAATGGCTCTAACCATGTGGAATTGAGGGTGAGCAAAACCCAATTAGAGGGAGAGAGAGAGCGAGAGACCAACAGTGGGGGGAGAGAAAGAGAGAGAGAGAAATATGAATGCAAATGAGATTAGATAATATAGATTAGTGATAATAATCTGTTGCCTTTAGTGGTTTGGCTAGTGGTGGCTCATTTGCATACAGGTGTGTGTGTGTGTGTGTGTGTGTGTGTGTGTGTGTGTGTGTGTGTGTGTGTGTGTGTGTGGAGGTAAGGAGTGGGGCGGGGTGATTTGACAAAATTGCAGTGTTCTCTCTTCTCTTCTGCCTAAATCTGGGGCGTGTGCTCCCGTTATAAAACTCCCAGTACAACTGCAGCTCGAGCGAGGCGGTCTGGATTTGCAGTCAGGGACAGTCAGACCACAGCAGCTCTCTCTCTCTCTCACACACACACACACACACACACACCCCTTCTCTTCTCTTCTCTCTCTGACACACACACACACACACATTCTCCCTCTCTCTCGCTCTGACTCTCTCTCTCTCTCTCTCCCTCTCTGACACACACACATTCTCTCACAGTCTCTCAGTCCCTCTGTCCGTCTGTCTGTCTCTCAGCATCTCTTTTCACACCGCAAACATGTCCGCTAGCGGCGCCGACGGGCCCGGTGATCTGCTGCAGATCCCGCTGGGTCTCATCAACAGCGGAGGGAAGTATCTGACGGCGGAGACTTTCGGTTTTAAGATCAACGCCTCGGCCAGCAGCCTGAAGAAGAAGCAGACCTGGACCCTGGAGCAGACCGGGGAGGACGGCAGCGCCGTGTTCCTCGTCTCCCACCTGGGCCGCTACCTCGCCACGGACAAAGACGGGAACGTTACCGCGGAGAGCGAGACGCGCGGCCGGGACTGTCGCTTCGTTATCACAGCGCACGAGGACGGGCGGTGGTCGCTGCAGTCCGAGCCGCACGGCCGGTACCTCGGCGGCAGCGAGGACCGGATCACTTGCTTTGCGCAGACAGCCTCGCCGGCGGAGAAATGGAGCGTGCACCTGGCCGTGCACCCGCAGGTCAATCTCTACAGTTTTGCGCGCAAACGCTTCGCCCACCTGAGCGCGCACGGGGAGCGGCAAGAGGTGTCCATAGACCGGGATGTCCCCTGGGGGGTCGACTCGTTCGTTACACTGGTCTACCGGGACCAGCGCTACCACCTCGAGACCTCTGACAACCGCTTCCTTCGGAACGACGGCAGTCTGTCCAATAAAACGGACAAAGACACCGGCTACATGCTGGAGTTCCGCTCCGGAAAAGTGGCTTTCCGTGACTGCAACGGGCGGTATCTTGCGCCCGTGGGTCCCACCGGCACGATGAAGTCTGGGAAGAGCACCCGCGCTGGCAAGGATGAACTGTTTGGGCTGGAGCGCAGCCACGCGCAGGTCGTGCTGACTGCAGGCAACGAGAGGAACGTCTCCACGAGGCAAGGTGAGGCCCGGGGGAGGAGGGGAGGAGGGGAGGGGAGGGGAGGGGAGGGGGGCAACCGAGCTGGACAGTGCCAGACAAAAAAAAAACTGGAAAATCACATTTCTGGCTAAAGGAACATTTCACCATACCGATGAAGTCACTGCATAATTGGGCTTACACTCAGACAGCTGTTGCATGAGTTTGGTGTGTGTGTGTGTGTGTGTGTGTGTCAGCAGATTAGAGCCTCCCCTTGCTTCTCATTTTCCTCCCTGCACCATGTGTTTTTCATTATCATGCTCCCTCTCTCCCTCTCTCTCTCTCTCTCTCTCTCTCTCTGTCTGTCTCTCTCTCTCTCTCTCTCTCTCTCTCTCTCTCTCTCTCTCCCTCCTCCCTCCTTCAGCCACTCTCTGCCTAGCTTAACATTTTTCTGCAGTAATTCTATCCATGTTTTGTGGCTGGTTTAAAGAGGGGAGGGGGGTCAGCTTCAGTCTACAATTATTCACCGTTAGTCATCTCACTCATCTAAAATAGAGAGGGGGAGGAGGAGGAGGGAATTGTATGAAGAGGACAAAAGAGATAAAATGGAAGAGGGAGAGGCAGAGAAAAGATGAAGAGGGAGGTGTGAGTGAGACGGTCCTCCCCTTCCTGATGGAGGAAGTGTGGCTTGTATGCCATAGCCTATGTAACCTCTTTGTCGCCACTCAGTCTCACTGTGACTCTGTGCTTGATTGCATGTGTGAGTGAACATTAACAGTAGCCATGCAGTCGATATGCATTAATCCGTGCATAAATAGTTTGTGTGTGTGTGTGTGTGTGTGTGTGGGGGGGGGGGGGTTGGGGGGGGGGAGAGCAGCATTCCAGGAGAGATGAATTGTGGAGGATGGGAGAAACTCTTTGTTTGCCTGAGGTCTGTAGGGTCACAGTGTTTCATCACCCACCCTCGACATGTGACTACAATGTTTTTTCAATGAAGTTATGGCCATAATGGCAATACTGATACTGTAATACAGGTAGGGGACAAGGAGCTAGTGTCTAATTTATTATTCTTTCTTGTTAACTCATCTGAAGACTCAGAAGTCTCAACAATAAACATCAACTTTCGGTGTCAGTCCCTCAAAATCAAAGAGCAGGGGCTTCTTGCTAGACCGAGACCCACCGACTTTCATCATACAGGGAGAAATCCATCGTAGAAGAGGAAGAGATACCAACTTCTTAATAGACCATAATGCAATGCAGCCACAAGGCATGTTGCGTTTTGAGTAACGGCCGTGACTCTCACTTTTTCCCGACTGGAAAAACTCGCTTTCTTGCTGTTACTATGCTATTGTTGTGTTATCACTATCACTATGTAATCTCTCCACTCTCCACTCAACCACTCTCCATTCAGCTAGTTCATGCACGTTCTCTGGGGGTTGTCGATAGGCATTCTGGGAAATGTAAGTCTCTCCCTCTAACTGAAGTAGAAGTAGACGGTTGAGGGAAAGTGGGGACACCAAAAAAGTAAATTGCACTCATATTAAACACTTCATCACAAAATAATTCCTAGAATGCATCGAACATCACAGAATGATGATATATAACTGTGTAAAAGTATCCGAGGGTGGAATGTTTCTTTAAAGGCATATGACACCCTCAGTTTTAGCCTTTGTCAGCCTTTGAAAAATCCAGAAGAAGTGGGCGTCAGAAGCAGCAGTGGGGCGAGGGGGGAGGGACACACACATGGGCTTCTTGAAGGAAAAAGAGAGGGGGCGGTAACATGTATGATGTTTCAAAACGTCCGCATCATCAAAACATCATCATTCATTCATCATCAAAGTCATTTCAGCTGCTAGTTGGCGATACAAAGCCATGATTGTCACACAAAATCCAGGAAACAAATATTATGCAATGCAATGTTAAGGATGTATGCGTTTCATTATAATATTGTCATGAACATTGCTGAACAGCTGAAAAAAAGTGATTTCAGGGCATCCTATCCCTTTAAGATTGTATCTGGGGTGGTTTGTGGGTCAGAGGAGAGTTTCAGGACAAGGAGGGCAGTCTCTGGAGACCACCGCCAAGTGAGATGAGACTCTTGTGATTTGACTGCCCCACTTTTCTAGGCATAGACTTGTCAGCCAATCAGGACGAGGAGGGGGACCAGGAAGTCTTCCAGTTGGAGATGAGCCGCGAGGACAGGAAGTGTGCCTTCCGAACCGCCGCTGGAAAATACTGGACCCTTACAGCATCTGGAGGACTGCAGTGCACTGCCTCCACCAAGTAACCACACACACACACACACACACACACACACACACACACACATGCTGCATCATGTCGGCTATCTATCACACACTAGCTTCCACGTAATCATGCCTCACAATCTGCTCATTGCGTTTGCCAATGTGCGTGTCACAGGTCTGCCAACAGTTACTTCGAACTGGAGTGGCGTGACGGGCGTGTGTGTGTGCGTGCAGCAAACGGCAAGTATGTGACTGCCAAGAAGAACGGACAGCTGGCCGCCACTGTGGAGAGTACTGGTCAGTCATGTTTCCCTTCCTCTTCTCTAAACTGACCACACTGATGAAGACCAAGAGATATCAGAGCTTTCTGCCCCGACCCTAACCAGTTGTTCTCTGTAGGGGAGGCGGAGCAGTTCCTGATGAAGCTGATCAACCGTCCAATCATTGTCCTTCGTGGGGAACACGGTTTCATTGGCTGCCGTAAGGCCGGAATGGCAACGCTGGACTCCAACCGAGCCTCCTATGATGTTTTCCAGCTCGAGTTCCACAATGGCGCTTACTGCCTCAAAGGTGGGCAGCAGTGTTTAAGAGAGAGAGAGAGAGAGAGAGAGAGAGAGAGAGAGAGAGAGGCAGAGAGAGACAGAGACAGCAGTGACTTTAAATTGGTGCTGCTCACCGCAGCCCTGTTCAGCTCTGCTGTGCTTTAGAGAAAGTCAATATCTAATAGGTCTCATGGGAGGAATAACAAGGCTATGTGGATCAACCTACTGTAAATCATCTGAAACCCTTTTATCATTCTAACCAACACATGTGCTTAGGGCTGGGCAATAATTCAATATTATCGTTTATCGTCTTTCAGTGGAATCATATTGTGATGATTTGATGATATTGTGATACACAGTTCTGTTCTCTAAATTGATGATCACAAGCAAATTGTATTTAAACACTCAAAATGACGAAAACGGGAGACAAAATGAAGTATGAAACATTTTAAGAAATATTATTTGAAAATTTCAGAGGTCTGTTTGACATCACACTTAACATTACCATGCAGTTCAATGCAATGAACATCAATTTGATTATTGGACATGTATTTTTGCATAAGTAAGCTATTTTGTGATATATTGTATGTTGATATTGAAAAAAATAGATACAAAATAAATGATTTCAACCATACGGTCCAGCCCTACATGTGCTGTGTGTAAGCCAGCCTTCATCAGGTGTGTGTTGTTTGTCCAGACTCCCAGGGGAAGTACTGGTGTGTTGGAGAGGACACGGCGGTGGTGTGCAGCAGCACCACACCTGTCCAGTTCCTGTTTGAGTTCTGCGACCTCAACAAGATGGCGATCCGCGCCCTGGGGGGGAAGTACCTTAAAGGAGACCACGCCGGGGGGCTGAAGGCCACCGCCGACTCCCTGGACAGCGCCACCCTCTGGGAATACTGAGAAAGCACAGTCGGACTTCACCACGATGTAACTCAATGCTATTGGTAGATAGGTCGCTGTTTGTTTTTGCATTGTGTGTGTATGTGTGGGTGTGTAATTGTGTTTGGGTGGATGTGTGGGTATGCTTTTGTGTAAGGTGGAGATTGGAGCTGCTAAACTGGAAATCATGGCACCAAAGCTCTCTGGGTGGAAATTCTTTTTCTTGAGTTGGCATCTCTTCCTACTGGGCTTTAGACTGGAGATTTGGATTTACAATGACTTGCTGATGGAGGAATTCTAGTAATAATCTGGTTACACTTTATCTTTTTTTTTCCTTCTAGTCCAATTGACACAAGTTGTGCCTGATAATTTTCTGGGATATTACTGGGTCGAGTCCGCATGAGTTGTGCCTATCTATGGTAACTACTGGTGTAAATGTCGAATTCTATTACTCACAACTTACAGTATCTAACCTTCTCCTGTTAAATGTGGTGTGAATGGAACTACTCTAATATTACTCTGCTGGTTCTATAACGCTGCTTTCATGCTCTCTCTCTCTCAGACTAAGTCATAAAACACATCAGATAAAGGGATCTTACTGATTTACATGTTTGTGCTGTAAATAATGCTTTCTTTGTCGCTGACCGCTTCACAAACATAGTTACCATGGAAACGTAAAGTGCAAAAGTGTGCCGAGGCTCTTGAAATGAAATGGGATGGGGCTTGCAGACAGACAATCCCAACATGTTGTTTGTCTGCGCCCTGGCGCCCACAGTCGCTTCCTCAGTCTGAGAAGTGTAGACAGACCGAATGGGTTCTGCTTTAAAGCTTTTTCCTCAGTCACATGCCCTCTCCGCTCGACGCTCTCTGGTTCCTCAGATGAGTCTAATCTTTTCCGTTGTATTTTAGGAGGAAAGGAATGACGGGAGAGGGCAAGTGAGAAGAGCCTTGAAATTCACCCATTAGACTGACGGAGCATACTGAGTTAAGAACGGTCACCGTTTCTGTTAAAAAGGAAGTAAGGAAAGGAAGGGAGGCGGTGGGTAGAGCCTCTGAACCTGTCTGTACACGTGTGCACACACACACATACACGCACGCAAACACGCACGCACAAACATGAACATGCACTCATAGATACACAAACTCCTAATCAGTGTGTACAGAAAGTCACCCAAATTCTGCACAGTGATATAGTGCCCAACTGAATGACGATGAAAAGCACACACCTGTAGTGATGAACTGCCTGCCTTAGATCGGGTGCTACTGTCAGCCTGTGAACACAATGATGGGGCGATCTCACTGGCTGTCATTGTGGCTGTGCCTTGCATAGAACATTTCTGTCTTTTCTTCATATTCCTCCATTTTAGCTGAACTGAGTAAAAATTTCAATAAACTTTTCTCTCTTGACAGCGAACCTTTGCCTTTGTCATTTCTCTTATTACAGCCCAGGGAGCAGCGCCTGAACTGTGCAGAATGTATAATTAGGCTGCCAAGTTTGTTTGAATGCCACAAATCTTTCTGCCACCTTGACATCGCCTTGCTAACTCTTCCGATTGTGCTGATGCAAGTAGTTGAAGATAATAGCAAAAGTAAGCAACTGATTTTGCAAATAATTACTGGCATTTGATTTAACCTGAGTACCCAATGGGTGGGGTCTGCCACATCGGACAATACACTGAGTGCCAGAAAAGACTATTTGAATGCCACTTCAGTGACTTGCCACTATTTGACACTGTGAATTGTTCTCATGTAGTAAATGGCACCCATCTTGTGCTCCAGAGAAAATCCATTGTCAAGATTTTTGCAAATAGTATTGTGTGTGGGAGAGGAAGAGAGCGGCTGCATCATATGCCTTTGAGATTTCAGTGAGCCAAAAGTGTACAAGAGAATAGAAGGGGAGGGTGGAGGGAGCTAACCTACTCTACTTTCTCCTCTCTGGAAAATCTTTGTCCTTCCACAGCAGCGATTTAGATCTCAGCCTCTTTGTGTTTTAAAAAAGAAATACTCTCATTCATTGTAATGCCTTCTAAAATGTACATGTGTGCTCTGACACAGACACAGACTGGAAACCGGCTAGCAGTCATCATTCATTCTCCACAGCAGGATCTCTGCAGGTTGCCATGGTAACAGGTAATGGCAGGGATGGGGTTTGAGGAGGACGATCTTCAGAAACGTACCCTAACGGACAAGCAAGCAAGGAATGTGGTCGACCAATCTCATAAAAAATAAACTCAATAAACCGTGTAATACTCTAATCAAATAATGGCATAACTAAAGATAGGGCTTTAGCCTGGCGCTCACATAAAGTCACTGAAAGAAAGCTTTGTGAATCAAAGCCTCAAGATAAGGACAGACATGTGATAATCCCTGAATGATCTGTAGCTTTTACCATGCTGATCACACACATACACACGTTCCCACTTACTTACAGTCAACACCAACAACCAGTAATGTCTGTGTGTGTGAAAAATGTTTTCCAGATGACGGGGTCTGCCAGAAGCAGAAGGAGTCGAAGAAGGAGAATAGACATGAGCAAGAGCAGGAAAGGAATGAGATGGAAAGAGAAAAGAGAAGAGTGAATGGGGAAGATATGCAGCGAAATATTTTTTGTGTCACTGACCCTGAGAAAGTGGGCTGGATTTTTTTTTTTCTTCTGTGGTCTGGGTGCATGTGTGCATGAGAGAGACGAGAGTCCTGTGTCAATGAACTTGATGACACTGACAGTGTTGGACCAGAAAGAAAGACAGAGAGAGAGAGAGTGAGAAAGGAGGTGGAAAGAGGGAGAGAGAGAGAGAGAGAGAGACAAAGAGACAGAGAGAGAGAGGGGTAGGGGGATGTAGAAGTGGGTGGGGTTTTGTAATCTGTCCATTGGTTTCGGCACTAAATAAAATGAGGTGAGGAGGTGCAAAGGAAAATATAGAGAAAAGCTTCTGTATCAGTTTTGACCTTAGAGAAACTCAAGACAGAAACAAAGACATATACAGTATGATGCTATGTAGGATATGAGTTAGGTAGTTTGTTAGTTTGTTGATTGGTTGGTTAGTTTCTTTGTTTATTGTGGGTTAGAGAATTGTCTTTTGTGGGGTGAATTGCATTACGTGGAATTTCCTTATGTGGGATCAATGTCACTGTCTATTTTGAACTACTGAACAAAACTGAACTATCTTAACCCCATTACTAATTGGTGCAGTCTAAATGTATCTACTGCTGCCATCTAGTGGAGATAACACGTATATGATTTAACAAAGTTCAATATCCACATTTAATAGTTTATTACCATGCTAATTACCATTCCTGACAATATTGTTAAGAAGTTACTTACAGAGGAACACACATATGACAACTGGTGACTTTTTAAAAATGCACTGCTACAAATTTTACCATAATGTACTTAAAAATGCCAGAAAAATGGCAGAAGCAGAGAAAAGGTGCACATTAAAGGATGCCTGACAATGCCATCCAATGAAAGAACTACAAGAGGCTCAGGTTAGGGTTTTTTTTGGCAGGTTAGCTTGTTCTTGTTCTTTCAATTGTTCTTGTCTTCTTTGTTCCCTTTTATTAAACAGGAAGTATTGACCTTCTTCAAGGGTAGAGATAAGACAAAGTGCAAACTAATGAACACTAACCAAACACATGCAAAACTATTAGTCCTGCACACACACACACATAGACGCATGCACATGCTCACACTTCATACACACACATGCACACACACTGACACATTATCACTATATCTATTTGCCCAGTGATAACCAGTCCCAGTCAGACAGTGTGAGTCAGTGAGAGAGAGAGAGAGAGAGAGAGAGAGAGAGATAGAGAGCGAGAGAGAGAGTTCAGTATCACGTACGAGTAATGAAATGTTTCCGGAGATAAAAAGCATTACAGTAAGAAACATATTAGTAGAGTTTCTAAGACCCCGTTTTCAATGTCTGTAAAATTGTCTTATGTAAATAGGTACTTCCTAATCGCATTCTTGATAACCAACTGTGTTATCAATCTGTTGTGTTATCAATCTGTCCACTTTGTCACACCCCTAACTGCTTCTCAACAACTCAGCCACTAACTAACTAACTCATTACTGACAAAATAAGATCTAGAAGTATAAATCCACTCCTGAAGGAATAGTTCAGACCAAAATCCATACTACATTATATTCAATTCGTCCATTTTTTAAAACAGGAAGACCAATTTACAAACCAGGGGCTGTAGTGTGTATAGTCCTGTGTGTACGTGTGTGTACGTGTGTGTACGTGTGTGTACGTGTGTGTGTGGAGGTGGGTGGGTGTGTGTGTATTGCATGGCTGATTTTCGTTGGAAGAACATCATGAAACGTTCCATGACTCATACATGGTGTAAATATGAATGCACGTGTCTGTATCTTGGTTGTGTGTGTGTGTGTGTGTGTGTGTGTGTGTGTGTGTGTGTGTGTGTGTGTGCGTGCGTGTGTGTGTCTGTGGCCATCTCTTTATGACTGCTAAAGACTTCAGGCTGTAGGTTCTTATGAACACAACAAAGCCATGCGAAGGGAAATGGACCATGGGCAATGTACATACAAGAGCAATAAGGGAAATGAGCTGAAAAGTGAAAAACACTGGTATTTTGCTTTAAGGACATCGTGTAGCCTATGGCATTTTATTAATAATATATCACTTGAGACCATGAGATCTGACTGGTGACACATGATGATGTCTGCCAACACCAAACCAGCGCACAGTGGCTGAAAATTGTTCATGCTAAGGTCACTAATCATTTGACGATTATATAATGAAAAGTGTTTGTATTAGTGAAAATATAAGTATATGCTTCACTCTTAAATAGGCATCAGATCTCATTTGTCTGAGTGCTTATATAAAAAATCTGCCACCAATATTTGATGCCCAATGTATCTGCAATTATATCTTTCTCATGTTTTATTTTGAAAGCCTGGAGCTAAAAATTATTTACAAACAACATGGTGTGGAACCTGATACTTATATTTTGTGTGTTCATGGATGTAATTTTCAAGGGGTTATTTTGTATTGATAACAACGGTTTGTGAGGCTTTAAGTTCAGGTTGACTCTTCATGAACCCACAAGACCTCTGAGAGAGAGAGAGAGAGAGAGAGAGAGAGAGAGAGAGAGAGAGAGAGAGAGAGAGAGAGAGAGAGAGAGTCTGATGGGTTGTTATGGTTAGAGTTCCATGACTCATACCTGCTGTACTGCTGTAAATACAAATGCACGTGTGTGTGTGTGTGTGTGTGTGTGTGTGCGTGTGTGTGTGTGTGTGTTGATGTGATTGTTGAATACATGCTGCCAGATGTCCTTGAACCAAAATCTCAATTTGTCTTATTCAACGTATTTGAATGTTTAGCCTACTTTTATCCTTGCAAGACCTGAGAGAGAGAGAGAGAGAGAGAGAGAGAGAGAGAGAGAGAGAGAGAGAGAGAGCGAGAGAGATGCTTCTCTGTTATTGGTGGAGAGCAGAGCTGACCAGCCTATAAATAAACTTACTCCTGGCACAGGGAACCAGACCCACCTGCTGCACCGGAGGGCCCGGTTCTCACCGAGCAGCCCCGCGCCAGTGGGAAGGTAAACGGTCGCACGCTACAAGACAGATAACCTGCCTGTTTCCTCCTCCGGTCATGTCTCTGTCGGTGCGCCCAACCCGCTCGGTCCGGCTGGTGTTCCTCGGGGCAGCGGGGGTCGGGAAGAGCGCGCTCATCCGCCGTTTCCTGCACGACCGCTTCGAGCAGAAATACACGCGCACGGTGGAGGAGCTTCATGCGCTGGAGTACGACACCGCCGGCGCCGCCGGGAAGGTGCGCCTCGAGATCTTGGACACGAGCGGCAGTTACTCCTTCCCGGCCATGCGGGAGCTCTGCATCCGACACAGCGACGCATTCGCGCTCGTGTACGCGGTGGACGACCCGGGGTCACTGGAAGAGGTGCGGCGGCTGCGGGAGGAGATTCTGGAGCTGAGGGGCGGCAAGAGCGCGCCCATCACCGTGGTTGGCAACAAGGCAGATTTGACTGAGACCGAGGGCCGCGTCCTGCTGGCGGCCGATGTCATGGGCACAGTGGAGGGGGAATGGGACACGAACTTCGTGGAAGCGTCCGCGCGCACCGGGGGCAACACGGTCGGAGTGTTCCGCGCGCTCCTGCAGCAGGTCAACTTGCCGCACCGGCTGAGCCCCGCGATGGGGAGGCGCAGAGACACGGTGCCCAGACAGACGGGAAAGAGAAGACCACCACTGAAGAAGAACAACAGCTGTATCCTGTCATAGAAACTTTATAACGAACACCTGTATAACGAATATGGCAGCTGGTCTGCATGTCAAGTTCAGGTGTAGCTGCTCATCGCAAAACCTATTTTGTCCAGAGATGAAAGGACAGAGGGAGGAAAGAGTGCTAGTCAGTATCCTCCAGTATCCTATGAGCTTTCACCTGGTGACATGAGCTCCAAACTGAACTGTCTGGAGGAGTATCAACATTAATGACAGCCATAGCCTATAGCTTAATGGGGCCCATATGGGATAACGCAAATATGACTGACAGATTTAGTTTTTAAGCAGCGAAGGATTCAAGCGTTTGTGTACATACACATTTATAGATTTGTTTATATGCTGGTTCTGTAAATAAAATCGATTTTATGATGATTATTGTCTGCTGTTTCATAAATATATTACAGTAATAATTTGTACATTTACCAACTCTATGGTAGGGGTGTGCAGAGATGCTACTATTTTATCTGTAGCTTATTCCCCAAATTCTTCTTTTTTGTGTGTAATCATTGCCATATTGTTGAGATCTTAAAGCATTAGACTCACGGTTTCACAATGACCAATAAATGATAAAGAAGTACGCTAAACAACCATAGCAATATAAACAGGAAAAAACTGTCCACCCTGAACTATGCCAGTATGAGCTGCATGCCCCCCCCCCTCCCCCTCCCCTCATCCCCACCAACTGGGAAAAACTAAACAGTCAGTTATAAACTAAAAAAAAAAAACCTTATTAATCAAACCTCCTCATTCCCACTCTGAACTACTCTAGATGAACCCCACCAACCCCCCACTCCTACTGGGAGACACTGAATGGTCAATTATAAACATCTTGATTGGGGAAATGTTAGAGATGTAGAAGTGCAAATGCTCAAATGTATTTCTCCTTTTCCCCTCACTATCGCTGCCCCGGCCCCCAAAAACAGACACAAAATATTAGTAGGCTACTCCCATTTCCATGAACCCATTCATCACTTGGTCAATCAATGAATCCACATACAACCTAAAGGTGTAATGATGATGTCACAGCCTACATCTTGAGCCTCAATTGATGATAATAATAGCTCATGTCCTCTCTCACTGTAAAACCGCTTCCTGCTGTTTTGGATGTTGACACACACACACACACACACACACATACAGACACACACACACACACACACGCACACATAGAGACACACACACACACACGCACACACAATGTCAAGTGGAACAAAGAGGATAAACACACCCACGCTTTTCATGCTGTTGTCATTCATCTGTCCACTCCTCATCCTCTTGTTCTCCTCTTATCTTCTTCCACTTATCCCCATATTCCGCTGTCTGCCCTAATATTAATCTGCTACTGAAAACAGACATGACGCTCAAATGGACACGAACACATTAGCATGAAAGAGAGAGGAGGTCTCAGGTTTTTGTGACCATACATTGAGTAAAAGAGGAAAACAAAAAACGAGACAAACAAAGATGAGGCCATTGAAATCTGTGCTGAGGAAGATGTAAACAATAGTGGTAGACAAATATTTTGGTTTGTCCTTTTATTTAAAAAACTGGATATGAGCCGTCACTGTTTTGTTTGATTGTTTGATTACCTTATGATTGTATAATTTATCAATATTACACCGGTTGTCTATGGGAAGCCCTTAACCTGAATTAAGAGTGCTACGTATAACATTTTCAAACATCACTATATCATCTAATTAATTGTGATACCTTGGTATAATTGCTGTAAACAAATGAGACCATGGTGGAGATGATTGGTAGCCTCTATCTCACTCCAGTGGTGTTGTTAGTGTTAGTGTTTCTCAAAATCATTTCCCATAAATCCCACTGCAATTAGCAACATTTGTCCCCCCTCACCCTCCATGGTGTCACTTTGCCTGTATATGTTTTCTCTCTCAGGATAGACACGTTGGGGGTGATTTTTTCCATCGACTTTCACCTGTTCCTCTCTCTGCCAGAAACTCTGAAAGCTTTAGCTGTGTTTGTGCTTTAGGAACAAAGGCTGTCTTGTTTTGTGCTGTAATGCAATCTATCTTTGTGCTGTAAAGCAATCCAGCAGATTTCCTTTGACATCCGATCCGGTGGCACACAATAGGTGATTATCAAATCCAACAATGCCAAGTCGATACACGTGTCGTCGTGGAAAACGTTTTTCCCCAAGTTGTCTTCGAGAGAACAAGAATGCGAACACAGAGACGGGTCTTTGCAGGACGTTCAAACTGTGAGCAACTTGGTTGATGAGTCGCTCTACTCTGACTGAATGTGTGCGGAGCAAGAGGCTTTGATTGCCTCTATGTAGTGGTCTTGTGCAGCTACAAGTTTTGAACAGGAAAATCATGTATTTTTGCTGCTCTGACATTGCCTCAGCACAAATGTTATGTCGTTCTAACAAGTTAACATACCTAGCTGGCAAGCGCTAATTGGGTAGCATTAATCAAAAACAAACAGAACAAAAAAACTCAATAAAATGACTTTCAAGTTTACCATAATTTTTGAGATCTTAATTGCTGCAGTCTTTCAAATAAAAGCTATAGCTTGAATCAACTTCTCACCCATTTTGCACTTGCCAGGCAGAACAACTCATAGAATGAAATCACATCAGTTGGGAAAAGAGGAAGCATGTAAATCAGATTGGCTGTTTTCTCAGCCAACAAGCTTGTTGACCGTCTAACACATTGGATGAGTGTCCCTGGCTGCTCAGCTATAGGAAATGAATGGACTTTTGTTGACTTGTTGATTGTGTTTGTTGCAGTCTGAACGCACAGTTACAGTTCGAGATGGGTTGTGTGCTTGGTGTTGCACAATCAGTTAAGACACAAAGGTGTTTGTTCTCCCAGGTGATTCAGCCATGCAGCTCAGTAATGTTGACTGTAGTGTTGTTTGGATGTCATGAGTCGTGAATCTTGGGGATTCCCATTCTTTGTTGTCAGCAAAGTTTTCATCTGACATATCCTCAGTTGGCAAGTAAACTTATCCGTCCTCTGTCCTTGTGTTGTTTTGTTTTTGAATCATCATCATGGTCTTGTTTGTTTACAGTACAAATGTCTCAAAATTAATGTGGTGATGATTTATTGATGTTAAAATGAGAGCAGCACATAGCACCTTTAATTTCAACGCAACATTTTGATAGGATTCAACACATTCACTCATTCATTCATTCATTGTCTTATCTACTTATTCCTATTCAGGGTCACAGGGGCATGGAGCCAATCCCAGCATACATTGGGCGGTAGGCAGGGACAGATAGACAGACAGTCACACTCACACTCAACCCTATGGGCAACTTAGAGTCTCCAAACCACCTGACTTGCATGCCTTTGGAATGTGGGAGGAAACACGCACTAACATGGGGAGAACATGCAAACTGCACAAGGGCCAGGACTGGGAAGCGAACCCAGGACCTTCTTGCTGCAAGGTGACAATGACAATTCTAACCACTGATGTGTGTGCATGTGTGAACCAGTGAACATGTGAGAACAAATATAAATGGAAACATTTTGCTCTATACAAACTCCCTTTTAAGATAGCCAAGACTTTAACACAGAGAAGAATTATTTGGTAGATTTCAGTATAACTATTTTAACTCTATTTTCATATTAGTTTAAGGTGCAACCCATAATGCAGAGGCAGACTTGAAAATCATTCTTAAAATACACAAATTCTATAATAAGAAGTATATATATATATATATATATATATATATATATAAGTATATATATTATTGTATATATTATATAATTCTATAATATATACAAAATGTGAAACTAGAAATCACATGCCAATATTTTACAAATACAGTTGCCCCATATTCAAATCACATTTGTGCTATGAGGGAAATTTGGTATGCAGCAAGGTTTAAAAACATTTAGGACATTTGAAAACATAACACATCAGCTCCTACCCAAATGTGCAAAACGAAAAATAAATAAACGTTTTTAGCAGTGGAAAAAATGACCCATGCGTTCTTATTACTTAGTGAATTAAGCACATTCACGGCCACTGGAATGAATTCCTTAATTAGTATATACAGAATTTCAGTAGCCTACAATATTCAAATACAATTTTGTCTGATTAAATCCCTCTGCGACTACATTTCCCGTCAGTACTGTGCTTTAAGAAGTAATGGGAGGGTAGCAACGGATATTCGGCCAATCATACCGCAGAATGCGATATTCTCGGTCAAGGATTGGTCCTTTTTGTGCTGAGCTTCCCAAGATGCTTTGCTACGCTCTCTTAGAATTCAAATCGAGCGGACCAATCAGAGAGCGCCGTAACGACCGAGGCAGCATTTTAAACTTCTACTAGACACTGTTGTCAAACGGGAGAGCGCAGCAACGTTACAGCGGGGGACGAGTCTTGCTATTATTATTTCATTTGCACCTCAGAGTTATTTAATCTTCGGAATCGCATGCGCTACGTCTGTATTTTTATAATTCAACCCAAGGTTTGAATACCATTCACATCTGGAGGTGGTTAGTTTTGATTTGAATTCAGAAGTTTATGCAGAGGAGCAGGTTAGCTTCCAGGGCTAACGTCAGTCGAGGTAGGGTTGGGCATCTAACGACGCTATCGTTTGGGTTTAGCAACTATTTTTCTAATCGAACTTCGACTACTAAAGAGTTTTAAGCTTTTCTTTTATCGAGGCCGACTAGCACTTTAGACTAAAATGAGTGCAGCAATTCCGAAGCCGGCGAATCCGTCGGCACATGTCGACCCAAAATCTGCACCTCTCAAAGAAATCCCAGATATTCTTGTCGATCCACGCACTATGAGAAGATACACGAGGGGCAGATTCCTCGGAAAAGGAGGTTTCGCAAAATGCTACGAAATCACAGATGTGGAGACGAAACAAGTTTTTGCTGGCAAAATCGTGCCCAAATCCATGATCCTGAAGCAGCACCAGAGGGAGAAGATGACTTCAGAAATTGCCATTCACAAGAGTCTCAACCACCCGAACATTGTGGGGTTCCACGGTTTCTTCGAAGACGAAGACTTTGTTTTTGTTGTCTTGGAAATCTGCAGACGGAGGGTGAGTGAAAATGGAAAATGTATTCTTTTCTAACGTGAGCACAATGATACGGCCCAACGGTCAGTACAACTGTCTCTTCCGTTAACCCATTGACTGTTGTCTTGTGCGAATGGCTTAAGTTACACGTTAGGACATTTGAACACGGTCGCATCTTCACATAAATTCGTTTTCAAATGTTTTTAGGCACTAACAAGCAACACTCATTCGTTTCGGTCGACGTTTCCTATTGTCTTGCTTTTTCTTCCATGTCCTTTTTTATGTTTTCCAGGATATTGGCTCTGGTTAATTCAGTGCACTTTAAATCCATTGATTGATACAGTTGGGGTTTTTTTTTACACAAACGACCCCACTTATACCTCATTCAAGGTGGCATCATTATTACAGTGACCTTTTTGCCACTTCCAGCAAGGAAAGGACAGAGTTACAGCCCTGGTCTGGTTGAAATGTATTCTCTCAGTTCTTCAGACAATTGCTAACATTAACTCTACTAACAAAATAATTTTCTGTGTTTCACTCCAGTCCTTGTTGGAGCTTCACAAGCGCCGTAAGGCCGTGACCGAGCCGGAGGCACGATACTACATGATGCAGCTGCTCAAGGGATGCCAGTACCTGCACAAGAACAGAGTCATCCACAGAGACCTGAAACTGGGAAACATCTTCCTCAATGATGACATGGACGTCAAAATAGGTAACGTGCACACAATTTGACACATCTAAAGCCACATATGGATGGTGACTGCTAACCCCCGCACATTTGTCAATCTTGAGAAAATGACAATAAAAATATGAGTGACATTTATCCAGACTGGCACACAAACAAACCTGTTGGTCCAGTAAAAAGGGTATGACACACCCCACCTCTTGCAACAGGAATCTGTGCTGTACAGTCAGACTTCCTGACTCTGGGCATCCTGTCATATGAGGATCTTTAAATAGTTTCCCTCTCAATGGTTTTTACAGTCATGGAATTTGGAAATTCCATTATCCAGCGAGTTGTGTTTTAGCATCAGCCTTGACCATTGGTATACCATGGTTTCTTGTGGAATAAAACGAAATAACATATTCTAATTGTGCATGGCCTGTCTGTCCCTGGTCCATTCAAATTGGCTGTTCAAGGGGGAAAAAATGTAATGTTTGAAACATTAATGCTAAGAAATAAGGGTCCTGGAAATTTGCACTAATAGGTTCATGCAAAATGCTCAGGCGTCATGTCATTGTCTTATGTTGGTATGTCTTGTTTCCAGGTACATCAAAAGTAATACATTTGTTTGGTGTGTGCGCGTCTACGGCTTTACAGAAACATGCATGTCTTTCTCCTCTAGGGGACTTTGGCCTGGCCACGAGGATTGAGTTTGATGGCGAGAGGAAGAAAACCCTGTGTGGAACCCCCAACTACATCGCCCCCGAGGTGCTCTGCAAGAAGGGCCACAGCTTTGAAGTGGACGTCTGGTCGCTTGGATGCATCCTGTAAGTTGGAACACGCAAGCACACCCCAGAACACACTTTCATTGTTTGGTGAAGGTCATTTTATTCCAAACCACATGTCAGACACTTGAACACATACACTTAGACACATACTCACGAAAACAAAGAATGTCACAAAGTTTGAATGTCAAAAAAATTCCCGGGTACAAAATAATAGTTCCCTGTCTGTCTTGCTCTCAGGTACACTTTGTTGGTGGGTAAGCCTCCATTTGAGACCTCCTGCCTGAAGGAGACCTACAACCGGATCAAGAAAAACAACTACACCATCCCCTGGGTATGCTGGCATAGAGTAGTACACAACTACTCCTTCAGAGTTGAATTCAAACCACGCTTGCATTCCCTATGAGTTTACCATACCTCTTTCTTCCTCCCTGTCTGAACACACCACTGTCCCTGCAGCACATCAACCCAGCGGCCTCCACTCTCATCAAGCGGATGCTGCATGCGGATCCGACCCAGAGGCCCACCATCGCCGAGCTGCAAACAGACGAGTTCTTCACGGGCGGCTACATCCCCGTGCGTCTGCCTACCACTTGCCTCACTGTGCCCCCACGTTTCTCTATTGCCCCCTCCACAGCCCCGGAGCTCAGCCAGAGACGCCCACTGACTGCACTCAACAACAAGGGTATTGATCTTAGCTCTGCACAATTAACTCAAACTGACCAAAACGGCCTTCAGTCGTCAGTTAAAATCACTTGAGGCTCAAATACTAATCAACTAATTGCTCTATATTGCTTTGTTTAGATGAGAAATGTAGCCAAGATGATTCATTTTGTTTGTCCCTTCATTAGGGATAAGTGTCACTCAATGAATGAATGAATATAGGGGACCTTAGTCCCAGCCAGGATGCAACTACACACTTAGTGGAGGCTTTTCAAAAGCATTGCCCTCATCAAAGTCACAACCTTATTTTATGGAAATTGGGTTCAATATTAGGTTTACGCAATATAGAGAGGCTGATGTCCTGACCAGCGGTTACGTTTATTTGGATCCCCATTTGTTTGCATGAAGGTCTTCTTCCTAGAGTCCACATAAGCAAGTGTCATGATTTAGCTTTGCTTCTCTTTCCAGCAGGGACAGAGAAGGTGGAGGTGAAGGACGAGCCTGTGCAAAGGTGAGAAATGTTTGCACCCTGGCAGAGATAGAAGTAAACCAAGAGCAAAATCATTGGCACTTAGAAGACTGCTGATACAGTAACATTGAATATAACTGGAATTGTGCAAAAAAAAAAAAAGTAGGACAAACTTTCCAGTTGTGACAATCTAGAAATGGCTTTTTATCACATCGTAAATATATATTTTACGGCGCAGGTATTTTGGATTAAAATAGCCTTTCCTTTTAATTAATTTTTACCAAAGTGTGTTCTGTAGGTAATAAGAGTTGGAGTTGTAACTTGGGTTTGTGTCATGCTTGTGCACAGGGAGCTTGAGCCAGCAGATTGCAATCTAAGTGACATGCTGCAGCAGCTCAACAGTATTATTGCTGCCAAGCCCTCCGAGAGGGAATTCGTACGCCAAGGTGAGTGCAAACAATCAGAAATACCCTCTTTCATGTTTTTTGTTTTTGTTTTTTTCAAAGGTGCAAATTCCAGTGGCTTGGATGATCTTGCCCTGATCTTTTGCCTGTGTTAACATGGTATACACCGACATCCTTCTGTTCTACTTGTGTATTTCCAGAGGAGGCAGAGGATCCTGCATGTATCCCCATCTTCTGGATCAGCAAATGGGTGGACTACTCTGATAAATATGGATTAGGTAAGAACTGGAAGATCCTGCTTCCTCCTTCTGCCAACTATATTTGTGTTTTAACTGTGTGCCTTTCTTTCGGCATCTTAGTGGATTTTGCCCTTTTAGTACACACAGTGCTGGTTTACAGGTTGTGTTTAAAGAGTTTTACATGTGTGTTTCAGGCTACCAGCTCTGCGACAACAGCGTGGGTGTGCTGTTTAACGATTACACACGCCTGATGATGTACGCCGACGGAGACAGTCTGCAGTACATCGACAAGACAGCGGCTGAATCCTACCTCAGCGTGCGTTCATATCCCGCTGCTCTCACCAAGAAGGTCAGTAGTTGACTCAACACTTAATACTGTTTATCCAAAAAAGATTTAAAAATTGCCTTGAGCCTTTCAGGAATGCCATTTTTCAGGTTTATTTAAGAGGTGCGGCTTTTCGGGGATAATGCTGCCATTCATTCAGTCCAGTTTCATGTCGTCTTGCCAGTTCCTACTTTTTTAGATTATCCTTATCACAATCCTGATTCTCATGTATTTATTTTCTCTCCCCTTTGCAGATAACGTTGCTGAAGTACTTCCGTAACTACATGAGCGAGCACCTGCTGAAGGCCGGTGCCAACATGGCGCGGCGGGACGGAGACGAGCTGGCTCGGCTGCCCTACCTCTCCCACTGGTTCAGAACCAAGAGCGCCATCGTCCTGCACCTCACCAACGGCACCGTTCAGATCAACTTCTTCCAGGTTAGAGGACGCACGCTGCATCTTCTCCCATCACTCTTTCCATCTCTCACCGTGCCAAGATTTCTCTTTTCTTCTTTCACGTGTAGCACCCTATACACAAATGCTGAGCCTCTTGTTTTTTTTTATGAACCCCTCTTCCACAGGACCACACCAAGCTGATCCTGTGTCCCTTGATGGCTGCAGTGACCTACATTGATGAGAAGCGAGACTTCCGCACATACAAGTTGTCTCTGCTAGAGGAGTTTGGCTGCTGCAAGGAGCTGGCCAGCCGCATGCGTTACGCCAAGCTAATGGTGGAGAAACTACTGGCCAGCAAGCCCTCCGCTGCACAATAGACACCAAGTCTTTACCCAATCACAGGTGGGACGTACCACAAAATTAGCGCGAGTTTTATTGGAGGGAAGTGGTGAAATGTGGTTTTTATCTTGTCTATAAGGCTCTACTTTGAAATGTATCCTGAAAATGTAGCCTTCCCACAATGTATTTCCCTCACGCGCCTCCGCATTCCAGCCGCAAATTTTATTTTGTTGCATCTTGTTAATTGATTCTCTTCTTGTAATCTCACTTTCTCAACAAAATTTACTGACGGCACGTTCTTGCTGAAGTAATCTCACATGGCTGGATTGCTGGCAGCTTCATCAAAGCAGTCATCGTTTTGAAGTTGGAACATTCCTCCATCATTCTACATGCATTTGTTTGTGTCTTTTCTTGTACCAGTCATATGCTTTTAAACCTGAAGCCTAGCAGGCGGATATATTCTGGGGCTTGAGACTCATGGACTGGCTGTGCAGAATGAAAGTTTTTCTTGTCTTGTTCTCTAGTTTGTTTTATCTGTATTGTGTGGAGATGAAGGGCTGAGAGAAACAGACCATGTTGATAAGTCTTCATCATGTACATTCTTTCTGTAGTTACTTTTTACTCTTTCAGTTTTTATGATTCTATATTTTAGATGTCTTGTCTCTTTCAACAAGATGCTCTTTTGTACAAACTGCTGAATACACATTACATGTTGTAAAGATGGTTTAATTACACCAAGTCTAAATAAAGATTCTTTGAATAAGAGAACTACCTCTCTTAATTACTCTCTTGTTAAATCTTGTACTGAGGCACCTGGAGGGAAATAAGAACCATGCACGTTTGCTTTTTGTTGACTTTTCCTCTGCTTTTAATTGTATTCAGCCACATGTTCTTGCACACAGGCTCTTATCTAATTTTAATATGGATTTTAGTACAGTATGTTGGCTCACTGACTTCTTAACGAACAGATCCCAGAGGGTCTGGGTTAATGGAACCCTGTCCAGTAAACCCTCATCTTCCACTGGATCCCCTCAGGGCTGTGTGCTTTCACCACTTTTATTCGTTTTATATACAAATGAGTGCCAGAGCAATCATGTATCAAGATTTGTCCTTAAGTATGCCGATGACTCTGTGATCGTGAGTCTTCTGCAGGGTGTGGAGCAAGATCATGGCCCAGTCCTTGATGAATTTGTTAACTGGTGTGACCAGTCTTTCCTCCAAATAAATGTGGCTAAGACCAAAGAAATGTTTATTGATTTTCGGAGGAGGCCCCTTCCCCCTGCCCCTGCACCGTGTGTGATTAAGGGTGAGCCAGTGGCAGCAATATAAGTATTTGGGCACTGTCCTAGACGAGAAGCTTAAATTTGATGCAAATACAGATGCTATATGTAAAAAGGCAAATGGAAAGTTTTCCAAAGGAAGTTTTAATGTGGACATGACACTGATGAAAATGTTTTATTCTTCTTTTATTGACTCTGTCCTTTCTTTTTCTATGATTTGCTGGTTTGGCAGTCTTAGTCTTAAAAATAGGAACAAACTGGAAAAAATTGTCAAGCTGTGCCGTAAGATTACTGGTGCTACCCTTATTGACCTTCAGCACCTGTATGAAGTGAGGGCCATCTTAAAGGCACAGACTACTGTTTTGGACCCTCAACATCCTTCACATGTTGAGTTCCAGATGCTTCCATCAGGGCGGAGGTTTAGTCTTCCCAAAGGTAGCACCAATAGATACAGATTGTCCTTTGTTCCATCTGCTAGTGGTTTTTTAAACAAACTATAACCCCGGATTTCATCGCGTCTTCTTTTTTCCATGATTCATGGTGACAGTGTAGGAGATATGGATCTTGTGCTGTGTTGTGTATGATGTATTGTACATATTGTGTTGGACTACTGTCTGCAAAGCAAATTGCCCCTCGGGGACATTAAAGTTTTTTGAATCTTGAATCTTTCAATCTTAATGTTGACTTCACATTTGCTGTTTATAAATTTAGACTGTAGTTTGCAGACCATCTGACTGCTGGTGTATTTTTGCTGTCATAAAGACTTCACAGTATACTGTGACGTGGAAGGTAGTGAGTGGTGATGTGTAACCCATCCTGTTAGGTAGGAAAATTTATCAGAATAGGCTACCACCTGTATAAATTTGAAGCACATGGAGAAATCAACCAGAAGCCTCTGGCTCCCCCTACAAGACACAGGCAGTCATTACAGCTCCTGTATGATAGCATGTGTGTCATATTTCTACAGCATATTTACATTTTAGGTATTTAGCTGATGCTCTTATAGAGTGACTTACAATGAGTGTGCAGGTATTTGGTGTTTTGCTCAAGGAAACTTTGACAGGACAGATGGTTGTTTACTGGGACCAAACTTGAGCATGTATCCTTGTTCTGTACTAAACAGTGCAAGATACTCCAGCACAGCAAGGCTGCATGAGCATGTTAATTCTTAAAGTATTGTTTGAGAGAGATTGTGTTTTAGCTTTTGAGAAAAAGAAAGGAAAAGCACATAACATCCAACCAAACCATTGTTAAATAGGTTTTAAATTTTTTTCCAGATATATTCATAATGGTTTTGGTTAACCTTAACAATGTAATAGACAAAAAATGCAACACAAATTCACAGAATGCACAAACGTTTAATGTCAATTAAAAAAAAAAAAACATTTGGTACACTTAACAGCTTCTTTTCTTTAAATATCCCAACAAGTATTCAAGTAAGTACAGTAAAGAACAGTCAAAAACAGCAGCAATAAAAAACAAACAGTTGGTATTCAGTCAGACCTGATACAGTTGTGTAAAATGTAAAAACCCACTACCAAGTAGACATCCTCAAACCAAGACACTCATTTTTCAGGAGTCGTGTGTGATGCTGGTTGACTAAAGGCTGGAGTAAAACCAGCACAACACTGTCAGTTAACCTCCTTTACAGCTCCATCTTGCTGAGGTAATGTTAACTTGTACATGGAGCTTACAGCATTACCAATGGGCCATTGGTCTCAATGCACAGGTCAGTTCCCATTTCTTGGCAGCAGGTTGGCCTAGTGGCGACACTGAAAGGTTTGATATGAAAAACCAACACATCAAAGCTGAAATGTCCTTGAGCAAGCCACTGAACCCCAACCTGCTTGCTCAATGTAATTTGCTCTGGATAACAATGCCAGCTACATGGCAAAAACTTTAAATAAAAAATATAAATTTTAGTGGCGTCTCACAGCAGAGGTTAAAACCTTCATGTAAAGAGTCCTACAGTGACAGGACGTTCATATATGATAAAAATAAACCGAGGGGTGACATTTTTTAGTCTCTCATACAGGTGTAGCAGTATAGAGTGAGGTCTCCGTTGTGATGGCCGGTTACCAGGGTGTCCCGCCCCGCCCAGCGAGCCAGCTGCCAGCCTTCGGTCTCTGGAGCCCAGACCACTCTGGAGCCCCCCCGCCCCCCCAGCTCCCACACCAACACACTGCCACTCTGGCTCAGGCCCACCACACTGGAGCCATGAACGTCTGCCTCGCACAGCCTGGGGAACAGACAGAAGAGAGTGTTATACATGCATGTTTATATATATACACACCCACACACATACACCCACACACACACACACACACACACACACACACACACACACACGCCTCATCCTCCATCCTTCCACATCTCACCTGCCAGACCAGGCTTTCGGTGGATAGAGCCGAGTAGCAAGGACAGATTTGCCACTCAGAGGATTAGTAGCAACCAAAGAGAAGAGTGCAGTTTTCTTCCGTTCCTCTTCTTTCTCCTCTGTGGCAAACATTTGATCTGCTTTCTTTTTGGCCTCCTTTTCTTCCTCTTCCAGGGAGCTGAGCAACTGATGCTGCAACAGGACAAATAACACCCCCTGCACAGGAGCATGTCCACAAACAAACACACACACACTGGAATTAAATCTTCTGAGTGGCACATAAATAATCACAAAGACGCACATAACCTTGCATGCAGAACACACAGACTTACACAGTAGGAGTAGCCTCTGAGACAGGTGGTGTGTGATAAACCATCTCCGAGGGTGATTCTCTGTAACAGCTGTCCAGTCCTCAGATTCCTGTAACACACACACACACACACACAAAATCCATTCAAACGACCATTTCTACAGTGATAGCTTCTTTCTCTGATTTGAATACAACTGGAATGGAAACTACAGAACTAGGGCGTGCTTATGGACAAATATTCAAGATTCAAAGCCAAGGACAGTATTTGTTTCAGAGCTTCAAGGTTATCTAAGGGACCTAGTCATCACTAATCCTTAATCAGCACTCCTTCGACTCTTAGAGGCTTGAAAAACTTGGTCAGAAAGAACAGAATAAAGAAAAAAAAGGCTAAAATCTGACGTTACATGGATCGATCAAATTTGTTATTTGAGTGACTTGCTTTCACTGCTTACTAAATACCAGTAAACAAGGCAATTACTTTAACCGCTCACTCTCTTTTAACCTCACTTACCATACAAAGAGACCTCCAACTTCAGCTGAGCCAATCAGAGCATCCGAAAGCCCGTCCACTGCAGCCAGGGCCTCGACACACACACCAGGAGACGCAAGAGGCTGAGAGACTGGTGCGCTGAGAGAGAAATGAGACACTTTAGACGTCAGTACGCTGAGAGACGGCCTGAGAGAAGACCCCTGCAACACCAAGGCTGTGTTACCTGCTGTCTTCTGAGAGCGTAAACAGCTGCAGCGTGGAGCCGGTCGCTGAGTGGGCGGAGCTAACCACTCTGGACTTGGCCACACCCACAACAGCCTGGACCACCCCCTCACACAGCAGCACCTGCAAGAGGCTGGAGCATGACAGCATCCTATGTAAACGTACACACACACACACACACACACACACACACACAGACAGTTTAGTCTCATTTCTGAAAATATTGAAGCTCTATAGACTCAAAGTGTCTGAGAGTCCGATTGTATTCTCACCTAACTTCTCTGATTTCCAACTGACCCAGAGTCACACACATCAGCCCAACAGCGTCCGGGACAGGGAACACACTGATCACTGGCTGTGAACACAGGCAAACACGAATAATTTAATGAAAAATTCACATATATTAGAGCATGAAATAGCCAAATGAACCCTGCAGCAGCCAATGTTGTTTCCTGCTGAAGTGTCCTTGAGCAAGAGAACTCTTAACAGCTACCTACTCATTTATTTTGCGTTGCTCTGAATAAAAGACTCAGCTAAATGCCTAAATTTGAATAGTATTCCTCTTGAGCCTCTTGATATGCAGGTGCACACACACACACGCACACACACATGCACACTTACCTCATTGAAGGTCCAGGTGTGTATTAAGCTCCAGTCAGATGTTGAGGTTTGATCCCACACACACACCGCCCACTTTCCTGCCGCTGCCACACACAAACCTCCTGATGGTCCCGGCAGACAGCATGCATCCACCAGACAGCCTCCTGCCGGGGCCTGGACACACACACACACACACACACACACACAAGCTGTTATAAAGACTTATAGATGCTGGAGATACACACATACAGTATATCTTCTACAAACAATTGTTGACCTAATTTATTTTTAAACTGTACGTTTATGGTATGTGGCAATTGCTACTTGTATGATGAGTTATTTTTTTCTTTTCACCTTCAATGTGTGTGTGCATCTCATAATGCGTTCCTCTGCCATCTCCTCTGTTCTCTCAGCTTGTTCATTTCCACCCTCATTCGTGATACTCCTGCCAGCCTGCCCACCTGTGCTCTGCGACTGGATGCTGTGGACAGGTGGGCAGGCACCGGGTACATCCCTCTGGCACTGATTGGCTGTTGCTGGCGGATCAGATGAAGCCTGGATCTGACTGGAGGGGGAGACAGGAGGCGGGCTGGAAGGGAGGGACGGACAGGGGGAGAGGGCCGGAGGGGAGAGGGCCTGAGTGGACGGGCTGTGGGGGGGAGGCAGGGTGAGAGGCGGGGCGGAGGGAGATGAGGTCAGGGGGAGGGAGGCGGTGGCGGGGTGAGGGGTCAGTCCTAGGGATGGTAGGGGAACACTGGAGGGGAGAGCGGAGGAGAGCAGGTGAGGGGTGAGGAAGGGGCAGGGTGGGGAGGACAGAGCGGGGCTCAGCAGGAGCTGGGTGCGGACATCGGGGCGCGGTGGACACTTAGCAGGGTTTTCCACCAATCTGTCTGTGGGAAGCGTAGTGCTGGGTTCAGAAAGGGACTCTGTCAAACACTTATAAGTATCTTTTGCAGGACATTCCACATTTGGCTGCTTGGTAGGACACTTTCCTGGAGCATCAGTGTCTTTACATGTCTGTATAGCAGAGCAGTTATTAGTGTAACACTCGGAAGTGTCCTCAGAAGTTTCCTGAGGAGGGCATTCAGAGTACGAAAGAGCGCTGTTGACAGGTTTGTCTTCCGTTTGGTTTGTAGGCCTCTGCTCTTCCAAATGGCAGACTACAGCAGGACAATCGGTTTGTTTCTCTGTTGAGCTGATGGATGACTGTCCCACTATGGAATGTTCATCTGAGTGTCCATCTAAATAATCCTCCATTTTGCCTGTTAAGTGCTCTGCAGGTAATGCTGGACAGGCCATATGAGGCTGTTGTTTTAAAGCGTTGTCCGTAGGTTTGTGCATGTAGTTGGCTGTGGTAGGTAGGTTCACAGTGACTTGCTCCTTAGACTGATCTACACAGTCAGTTGCAGACTGTGACTTAGATTCTGTTGAGTTGGTGTGAGAATCGCACTCTGCATGGATGTTTTCAGGCTGCTGGTCTCCAGGGCCGTCTGCAGTGTCTCTGGCAGACGGCTCGACCGGTGAAGTCTGGTCGGTCAGTTTGTCTGTAAACTGGGGGTCTACAAACTGATGCATATGAGATACTGTAGACAGGCTTTGGTGGTCTATGGACTGTATTGGGGATTCTCTTTCTTCAGTCGGGTGGGGTGAATTTGCAATAGTGGGAGTGAGGCTGAGTGGGAGGGGAAGAGGCATCACTTGGTCACCGCTGCTGCCACTGTGGCGAGCGTTAATATGCCGGCTGCTGCTGCGCGTGTTGTAAGAAGGGGATGTGAAATGCTCTACTGCTGTTGCCGCAGCGACTTGGCGGAGCTTGTGTAGCTTGAGGGAGGCAAACTGGTCATCGGGGAGATGGAAATCCTGTTGGAAGTCAAAGTTCGCCAGGTTGTTGACCAATGGGCCGGGGTGCAGAGAGGAGAGAGGAAGCCGAGGGGTTTGGGGAGACGGAGAGGAAGGCAGGAGGAGAGACTGCCAACTCGCTACACATGGAGGACAAAGAAGAAAAGTGAGAGAAAAAAGAGAGAGTGTGAGATGACGCAGACAGGTAAGGCACTCCTTCACCAACATGTTCCTCACTGTACATATAACTTCTATCAGGGGTGACTCAGCTAAACTGATTTCATATAATACCATCCTATTGTATCCAATCCTGTATTGATCAGATACAACACTTTAATATAAACACAAATAGTACTTACAACATTAACTTACTTGCTAACTTACAAATACATGAAGACAAAACTGCAAATATTCTCTGTCTCTCTCTCTCTCTCACACACCCACACACACACACACACACAAACTTACTTGTATTCATCTGTGGGGGTTTCTTAGTCTGAGAGCTGCTCTTCCAGAAGATGGGATAGACATTCTCCAGACATGCAGAGGCGGGGCTGGGTTCAGGCCTGTCAGCCCCAGAGGGAGGCTGGGTAGCTGGGGTGTGGGTGGATGGGAGCTGGGGGTTATCTGGAACTGGAGGTAGTTCTTCTGAAATAAGGCAGTGCTCTGGTCCGTCAGCCCCAGGGAGAGACTGGGAGGAAGAGACAATGGTGCTGGTAGGTTGGTGGTTGC
Organism: Centroberyx gerrardi; assembly: GCF_048128805.1. Taxonomy (NCBI): domain Eukaryota; kingdom Metazoa; phylum Chordata; class Actinopteri; order Beryciformes; family Berycidae; genus Centroberyx; species Centroberyx gerrardi. The sequence goes on along the minus strand of NC_135999.1, from coordinate 17,326,382 downwards.
CTGAGGCCTGTCCAGGGCCTGGATGACTAGTGTCTAAACTGAGAGAGCATCGTGAGCTCAGCGCTTTCCCTCTACCCCTACCTCTCTTCTTCCTCCTGCCTCTCATTGGACGAGCAGTGCAGGCACCCACGTTGGTCTGATTGGCTGAGATTTGATCTGACATCTCGCTGGAGCTCAGACTGTTGCTGGTGAGCTCAGGAGATGCGTCAGGCTGTATGTGTGATGGCCTGTGAGAACCTAAAGATGTGGGTGCAGTTGTCAGAGAGGAAAGGTCTGTCCGAGCGTGTTGATCTGAATGTCTGTTCCACCCTTGGCCCCTGCCCCGGCCCCGGCCCCTGCGTTGGCGTCCCCCGGTGAACTGGGAGAGTATGACGGCCTGCATGTCAGGCTGGCTATGTGAAAATGTCATACGCCTTGTGGTTCGGACATAGTACTCCGCTGGAAAAAGTAGCCCTTCTACTAAGGTACAGGACGCCAGGAGGCCCGCCCCCTCTCCATCCTGCTCTCCTCCGACCTTCTCAGGTCCTTGATTCTTTTCTTCTCTTATTTCCATAGTTCTATCAGTACTTTTTTCCTTCTCCATTTTCTCTCCTGCATTTTGTTCAATATCTTTATCACTGTTCTCTTCACACAGTCTCCCACATCTCTGTCCGTCTCTAGTATTCTCATCCTCCTCTCCTCCTCCATTTTGTGTGCCGTCTTGTCCTCCTCCTTCAGTGTGTATGGCCGGGCTCCAGCATGTGAGCAGCAAAGAGGGTGACTCAGATTCTTTGTTCCCTTCCTCTCTTGACTCAGTCTCTCTTTCCCTTTGCTCTTGACCTTGTCTCTCTTTTCCCTCCATCTCTCCTGCTCCAGTGTGTCCACGTGTATTCCAGTGTGTAAGCAACAGAGAGGGAGACTCAGATTCTGAACCAGAAAGCAGTTCTTCACTTTCCTCCACAACCTCTGTCTCTTCTGTCTTCTCTCTCTCTACCTCTCCCCCTCTTCTACCTCCCTCCACCCTTTCACTCAGCTCTTGCCCTTCCTCGCTGTTGTCTGTGCTCCTTCCAGCCTCAGCACTCCTCCATTTCTTTTCCCAACGCAGGCGGCTGCTTCGTGACCTGAGACGCAGGGCAGGACTGGGTCTGTGACCTCCAGCTGGGTCGAGGCCAGGTTCAGGGGTCGAAGGGTATGCAGCATCAGAGGGGAGAAGGAACCTGATCACTTGGCTCCTTCTGGAGTTATCAGAGTCCACTGGACCTGGAAAAACATCAGAAATCGTCCCTCACAGTCATAACAGTATAATGTCAACCTTGTGTTCATCAACAAGTTACTACACACATACTCCACTGTCAATAAACTTTAGGGTTCGCCAAAGTGATATTGTGATATAGTGATATCATATTACAAGTTCTATTTCCTGTAATACTTGCAGATATCTATTTCTTATCTAATTATTACTGGAAATAACCAGTAACCATAAGGATTTGTCTTCGATATTGATATATATCATGACATGGCTCACGTATGCAAAATCACATTAAATAATCAAATTAATATTCATCCCATGGAACCGTATGGTAATGTTAGGTGTAAACCAAAGTTTGACATTTGAGTTTTTAAATAAAATTTGCTTGTTACCATCAATTTAGACAGCAGAATTGTGTGTCATGATATCCCAAAATCACCATATCATCACAATATGATTCCACTGAAAGACGGTAAATGATAATATTGAATTATCGCACAGCCCTAATACAAATATGCATGTTATGGTTACATTTTGTGCAGGTGGAACAGATGGACTATGTTGCAGCTGGTTAACGCAGACTCACCTCCTGTGTGTTCCTGTACCTGGGACAAACCCGGGGTCGTCCTGGTAAGAGGGTCCAGTGCTGGAGAAGGTGAGCATGGGCTGGGACAGGGGCTGGATGTGACCGCTGGGCCTCTCTGGTCCTGGAGGTTCTGCTCTGTCATCCTGCTCCGCACATGTTCCTGCACTGCGTCCAAACGCTCAGCGCGCTGTGTGTGGGTAAGAGTGTGTGAGAAAGAGAATTTTACATTGGTCCGATGGACACACACGTACACACAGAGACAGAGAGAGAGAGAGAGAGAGAGTAGCTCTAAGCTCTTACCTTTAGTCTCTGCACTGTCCTGAGGTACTCCCTTTGTAGCAGCGCCAACTTCCTACGAAGCTGAGTGGGGAAAGGAGTTAACATGTCAGTACCAGTCTCTCCAGCTAGACAGAGCTAAAAGTGTGTGGCACTCAATATAATGTATGTAAATCAAATGTACCCACCTTCTCTTTGTCATCACAGTGCAGCGTAGTTCTCAGTTTGTCATCACAGGGCAGTATATCTCCCAACTTGTTCTCCATTCTCTTTACTTGGCCCTGCGACAGACACAGACACACACAGACACGCACCTCTTACTTGACGTCTATATGTGTAACACTAGACCAAAAATACTAGCTCTAAATTGTAAATTGTTGCCACTTATCGAACTCCTGGTAACATGTTGGTATTCGCCCTGTAAGAAAACGTTAACGTTAGCTTAACTGCGCTAACGTAGAGAACGAACTAAGTTACGCTGTTACTAGCCAGCACCCAGGACAAACATTAGATGTCAAAGGCAACGGTTAACGTGATCTGCAGACGAACATAACTGTTGAACCGAGTCGACAACTCGATGTTTTTAATGTATTGTTACTCGGAAACTTAACTTACAGTGCGGTAGCGTCCGCTGGTTTCTCCATAAGGAAGTTTATTTTGATGTTCGATTGGACGGGTATCGATTTAGTTCCAATTTCCCGCGGCTCTGCAACCAGGCGTGAGTAGTAGAATTCCGATACGATGACTGAAAAAGAAAGGAAATGGGATAAAATAAGTTAAAATAAATTCAGAATGCTCAAAGCTCAGTTTACCCTCGTTGTTAGGCTGACATAAATCTTAAGACACAAATTCATACATAATAAGTAGGTGTTGTTTTTATTGTTTCGTTTTTTTGTTGCAAGCAAAAAGGCCAAGTATATACATCCTCATTGAGCATAAAGTAGCCTAATGCTTTTCAGAAAATATAATTGATTTTTATTTATATTGTTGATTGTTTTCCTTATGATGATCACTGATTGGGGGTCATAAATTAACCCACCTTTTTATTTATCACTACATCACATGGAAAATCACATGGTTTGGAATCAGTCCATTTATTTCCTGTGGATATGGAATTTTCCCATAGGCTAATTAACAATTGAGTTAAGTAAACAAAGTCTTTCTTCAACTATTTATGTAAAAATAAATCACAATATCATTTCCACATAGATTTATCACATGGACATTTTTAAGTGAACTTTTTTACACATTATTCAGAAAAAAAATAGTGTAGGCCTAACTGCAATGATAGAGCAAAAGAAAACTTTTCTTTCTCGTTTCTTGAGTAAGGACGTGGGACATGTTTGCAAACAGTTCTTCAAAGGAAAAGAGACAAAGCTTAAAAACTCTTTAACATGCCGGTATAAGTGACAGGCTGAACCTGCAGGCTGTAGTGTTGTGCCATGGTGTCTGAAACCAAACAAACAGGAGAGGTCAATCAGCATCAGAAAGTGAGGTGTTCCTGTGTGCAGGTGGACATGTTTACTTGTCTATGTTGCAATTTAACATGACATTACTGTAAACGAATTCCCTCTTTCCTTATTTGTTAGTTTTTCTGTTTCTTAATTCCCTCATGATATAAAAAATAACATGGTTTTGGTATTTCTAATTAGGCCTTTGATTGAAAGTTGAATAACAAATTGAGTGTTTGATTTTATCATCGGATGTTGTAGTAGGGCCAGAGATTTATCCATGGTTATTTTTTGTGTACAGAAGGGGGAACAGTTCAGTCATTTCACATCAGCTAGTAGCACTTTGTAACTCTGTTTTAGAAAGGTGCTATATAAATAAAGTGTATTATTATTATTAGTATGATGGATGTTTTTGCCTGAAACATAAGTGTTCAATATGTCGACCTGATTGCTTGAAGAAGAGAGAAAAGAGTGAGAGACTGTAAAGAAAGAGTCTTCTCTGCAGAGAGGGAAAGTGAGAGAATTTATGTGTAAATAGCTAACAAAGCACTGAGCATCATCATGAGTAATGTGCATGCAATTACATGTGTAGTTGAAAATCCTCAGAAGCAATAATCACACTCCTAGAAGGTATAAATGACAATCTTTTAATCACAAAATAGTTGCTCTGATACATTCATGGTATTTTGAAAACATACATGACATACATACAGAACATAGGCTACAAGTAAAGAGAGTGTAGGCCTATATTTCCAACATGAGCCAGTTAGAGTTTAAAACAATCTGAAATAGCAAGTTGTCTGGGATTGGTTGGGCTCAAATGATGCAGCTGAGCTAGTCGTATATTGTCTCAAACATGCAAACCCCACTCATTTGGCACTCTGGCAAATCTTCAAACTGCTGGAACAAAGAATTTCAAATTATTTAAACTCAGTTGGGCTCAGGTCTGGTATCCACACATTCATCAGCTATAGAAAGCCAAGAGAGGACAGAGGGGACATTATAGAGACTGCATATAAACAGTAGCAAATATGGCAGGTCACCGGCCACTTTATCAGGTCCACCTATCTAGTACCAGTCGCTTAGATCACACATCTTGCCATTCTAATGTTTGCTCGAACAAAAAAACTAAACCACTTCACCATGTCTGCATGCTTTATATATTGAGTTGCAGCCACGTGATTCGCTGTTTGGAGGAGCAGGCTATTTGCTTTAACGAGCAGGTGTAGCTAATAAAGCGGTCAGTGGGTGTATGTGTGTGTGTGTGTGTGTGTGTGTGTATGAGCGGGGGTGCGTGCATGTGTCTGTTGGAGAATCTTTCTCTATTTGTGACTAAGTGGCTTTTGCCCAGTTTGTATTGTGCGTGTATGTTAGTAGTTCAGTGAGTTTCTCTTGTTCCTGACAGCCTAAGTTGAGGTAGCGCGAGGCCTTCATGCTGGTCTACATGCGTCTATATGTACGTGTGTGTGTGTATGTGTGTGTGTGTATCTAGCTGGGCGACACGGCCCTGCTCCTCAGACAGCCACAGGTGAGGTATTTCATGGCGGTCATGCTGATGTGCATGAGAGGGCCCAGGTTGAAGAGCATGTGGTAGAAGGCGTGGACAGACAGGCCTCCAGTTTCATCTGCGTATTTCAGCGCTACGATGGGCGTGTACCAGGGGTTGGTCAGGTTACGGAACCGCGGGCTGCTCGCCTCAATCACATTCTTGGTGCACTGGATAGAGTGGGAGGAAGGACAGAAAAGACATCAGGGACAAAAGTGTTGATCATTCTGTCTGCATCAGCCATGCAGACAGACAAGACACAATCAAGCGGGCTCTGGGTCAAATCATGATTAAACTCAACAATTCCAATTCAACTGAGGAATTGGAATTGGAATTTGATAAAACCTACAGGAAACAGAATTGGAATTGAATTGGAATTTAATTTAATTTAGTGAAATTCTGTGAAATCCCATGTTTTTTTGTTTTATCTTACCACATATCTGAGATTACACACAGTGTTGTATATCATCAATGTTAAAGGAACCTTTCAGGTGGTATTTGCTGCATAACATAATCGTAATCCATACATTATGACTGAATGTATTTGATTTAACTGTCTTTTATTTGATTCATAATGTTTGATTTATAACGTTTAGCAAGTCAAGACAATCTCTCTTAGAAGTGGAATTTAATGGAATTCAATTCTGTTTCCTAGCTGGGTGACATTCCAATTCCAATTCCAATTCTGTTTCCTTAGAGCTGGGTGACATTCCAACTCCAATTCCAACTCCAGGAATTGAATTGGAATTTACCATGCATTCTCAATTCAATTCATGAATTTTGAGTCACAGACTGCCTGTGTACTTACTCTGGCGATGTCATCGGGCGTTTGTCCCAGAGTCTCAAAGATGTCGACGGAGGAAGGAAGGTAGACGTCCTTGAAGTAACGCACCGTGTCGGGGTCGGCTCCAGGATACTCCTTCTCTCTCACGTCCTGAATCATCTTAGCCTCAAACTCTGTATGCACCGGGCCCGGCTCGATCATAGAAAAACTGAGGAGAGAGACGCACAGGAGACTGAGGAGATCGGGAGAAAGAACTATACTGTACAACCAGGGGGTGAAACTGTGAGCCAAACGAGGATAGTCATCAGTAGGGCTGCAACTAACTATTATTTTCATTATCGATTAATCTATTGATTATTTTTTCGATGAATCGATTAATCATTTAGTGTATAAAATGTCAAAAATAATGACAAATGCCCATCACAAGTTACCAGAGCCCAAAGCAATTCTTCAAATGTCTTACTTAGTCTGACCAGCAGCCAAAAAACCCAAAGTATTCATTTTATGAGATGAAACCAAGCAAATGTTTGGTATTTTTACTGATAAAGGACTAAAACATTTAATCGATTATCATAATTTTAATAAATTCATTTTCTATTGCTTGACTAATCAATTAATTGATTAATTGCTTCAGCTGTAGTCATAAGGGAAAGATAAGAAGACTGGAAATTAGCAAGAGAATGAAGAATATAGATATATATAGAGAATATAGAAAGAGGAAGTGTAGCAAAGGTAAAATGAAAAAATGGGGAGGATCAGTTAGTTATTGAGGATAAAAGCAGGTGACAGGGGATCAAGGCTTGTTGTAAAATGTCAGACAGTTGCATCTCTGTTATTTGGACTGGTCTAAGAAAAAGTAATGGAAACAGCTGCAATGGCACTCACGTGACGTTAAACTTCAAGAGCTGCACAGCCAGACTCTCACAGAAGCCCTCCATGGCAAACTTAGAAGCCGCATACACATCATTAAACACCACACCTAAAGGAACATGGCTGCATTTAAATTTCACTCAAACAATACATACAGTATAATAGATCAATCCTTCTCTTTCATCATTTTGTTTATCCTTGTTTTATAGTGATATAGTACTACTAAATTATTAGTCTTCCCTTACTTTCTTCACTTAATCCACCCACTCTTCCATCCATCCATCCATCATCCACTCACCCCAGCCTCCTCCCTCCCTTCATTCCCCCCTTCACCCCTGTGTCCCTTCTTACCTTGCAGTCCCATCACACTGCTGACCACTATGATGTGTCCTCCTTTCCTCCTCTTCATATCAGGCATGACCTCCTTGATCATGCGGATCACCCCGAAGAAATTGGTCTCAAACACTTTCTTCATCTCGTCTATGGGGATGCTCTCCAGCGGGCCCACCAGGCCAATCCCTGCATTGTTGACTAGTTAGGAGAAGAAGACAAAGAAGAAATGGTGAGAGAAAGAGAGAGAGAGAGGAAGTGTATTCAACATCAGTTGTAGAAAGTGTAGCAATGTATAACCTATAAGAAAGCATGGTGCGATATCTTAATGAAATATTTGTGATTACTTACTGAGGACGTCCACGTGTCGATCTTTGATGCCATCGATACACTGCTTGACGGACTCGTCGCTGCAGACGTCCAGCACAGCCAGAGAGAGAGTCTTCCCGTACGCGTCGTCTGCTGCCTCCACCAGCTTATCTTTACGTTTCAGATCACGCATGGTGGCGATGACTGCAGGTAGGTGGGAGGGGAGGGAAATGAGACAGGTGGAGTTGAGAGAGATCATTTAAGTTCTATGGATTGTGTTATCTATGTTGATTTGTGTTGTGATTTGCTTTGG
>NC_135999.1:17288689-17313689 GCF_048128805.1 Centroberyx gerrardi | reverse complement strand
GTGTGTGTGTGTGTGTGTGTGTGTGTTTGAGAGAGAGAGGGAGAAGTGAAGAAGGAAAGGGGGCTAAAGCTTTCATGGTTCATGTTGTATGTTGTGTTTGGTCCTATAGAATGAAGCTTTGCTGGCCTCAAGTTTACTATTAATATTGCTAATATTGAAAGGTTCAAGGCACAGAGTTAAACTTCTGTGTGAAGGCATGTGCATGTGTGCATAAGAACGTGTTAGTGTGTGTGCGTGTGTGCGCGCGCGTGCGCGTGCATGCGCATACGAGCGCGTGAGACAGAGATGACACCTTAAATCACAGACACAATAATGATGCTACTAATGACACGAGCAATAATTATGTTTCTCAACCACATCCCCACGAGCCCCAGGAGTCTTCGGGGAGGGAGGGGTCACCGAGGAGACGAGAGAGGGAGGAGGGGAAGAGAGAGAAAGTGAGGAAAGTTCTCTGCGGGTGAAGGAGAAAAGACCTTCGGAGATAAAGGGATTTTTTTGCAGGTCTCCCCTCTTCATCCGTCCATCAAAAAAGAAGAGAAATAGCTCAATATTGCTGAATATGATCAGCGCTTAAATCAGTTTTTACGTATGCACGTTCTTAATTACCAGCTGAGTGAGTGCGCGTTGCGACGCACGGGCGCGAGACAGCTCCGAGACTGATAACCATTCGCGCGCAGACCCGAAGTTGCTCTGTCGGCAGGTGTCCCGTGAAGCGCAGGGAGCGGCGAGGGAATTATTGGCCGCATTATCGACAGGTTCAAATGCAATAAGATGGATCGATGGAGCCCAGTGCGGGAGACATGGCTGCTTCTTGTGCTCATCACCGTGTTTTACACCTCGAGGGCCACACAAGCAGGTAGGCTGAAATATTTGGGATTGTTTAATTGTTTATTGCGGTTGTTGTCTCGTTCTGCTAATAGGCTATGAGAATATTTTGGTCCGCTGCTCGGACAACATTTAAAAGTTGAGGACTATGGAGTTGAGTTGAGGACTATTCTCTCTCTCTCTCTCTCTCTCTCTCTCTCTCTCTCTCTCTCTCTCTCTCTCTCTCTCTCTCTCTCAACGCAACGACGTGCATCAAGTCTGTCACCAGCTCCCTCGAGGCTCTCATGAGATGATGAGGAAGCCCAGTTAAAATATCATCCTTTACCCATCCTGAGATCATAAATTAATCTGTTTCTGCAAAGACATGAATTGTTGAGTACATTTGTGTGTCCAACTGATTTGTGTTAGTTGATATGAAGTTGATTTGTCTGGGACATTCACTGTTAATGAACAGACCAATAGAGAGCCTCAAAAAACCTGAGACATGGCACTATTTTCCAGCTTGGTCTACAGGTATTGGAGCGAAGCGATTCCTAAGGGAAACTAGTCATTTTTGCTTGTAACTTCCAGAAAAATAGGCTTTGGCCTCCATTTGGACAGATGAATTTGTCATGCCAGGTCATGTAGGCCTAAAGCTTATTGGAGCTGAACTGCCTCCTGGGGTAGCTGAGCTCATACTGCAGCCCAGTGCGCATTGGTTAGGAAACCTCGGCATAGGCCTATATGTCCAGACTTGTTCTGCCATACCTGCTGCATCAGTCTGTGCGCTCCTACAGCCTGGATATTTAACCTGTACAGCTGGGAAATGGGGGACAGACTGGAGCAAATTAAACTGAGCTGCTCTGAACTGTACTGGGGAGGCTTGGTTACATACCAGAGCTGCACTGGAACCATATGAGGAGGATGTTGTTCTCCTGTCTGATAGGCTCATTATAGAGGCTGCTGTCATTGCTGTGTATCAGGGCCTGTATACTTGTGTGTGTGTGTGTGTGTGTGTGTGTGTGTGTGTGTGTGTGTGTGTGTGTCTGATTTAGTAAGTGTCATGAAGAAGTCTTTTGCTTTATAGTCATGTTGGAAATTCAAACCATACTACAACAATTCCCAAACCAGTACACAAGATCACTTCTTCACATCTTAGCACATCTGGCTGAAATAGTATGTGTCTACAGTGCTGAGTGTTAGTTTTAATTAGCTTGGAGTACCAGATTGGTCCGGTTTACGCATCAAGACAATTCAGATGGATCAGGCCATTCTCAATCACATGAAAGTACTAAATTGACTTTCAAATACTTTCCTGTGACTGTTTAAACATTGTCCTCCTGCATTGTCACCCATCTGGAACTTAAGAAGGCTAAAACAAACTATAAAACTGACTTCACCTTGCAGTTAAAACAGACGTTTCTTGAGTCAAAGGGTCTATGTTTTGCAGCCCACACATCATTCATCAGGATGACTTTAATGTATTGGTCGTTTGCCCCAATAAACGTCTGTTTTATCTGCAAGTCAAAGTGCCTTGGTATTCTTCAGTGCTGAATCAGTTTTAGCCAAAGAACACTGATTCAGCATAACACCCAGAATCACTCCTTCCATGAGCATTTATTATAAAAGTATTTGCCAAGACTGATTCTGACCCAGGTCTGTCAGGAGACTTGGCATGGACTCCACCATGTTGCCTCCACCTGCTCCATCTGAGAAGATGCTGAGGAAGCCGAAAGGTATTTCTGTTATGTCCCATGAGCCTTTAAAGCCTGTATTAACTATCTGGCTGAAGATAAAAACCGGCCCTCTGGCTTGTTATTCTAGTGCAGTTGATTAAATGTCAAAGAAATGTCAAAATTAATGAAGAAAAGAAAGTGAAAAGAAAGTAAAAACAAAGTGAAGACAATGTTCACAGGTTCTGAATCTTTCTTTTGCAATGTTATTTCCTCACCATATCATGCAGCAATACACACACACACAAACACACAAACACATATTGAGTCATACCTCAGAGTCACACCCCTCACACACTCTGTCTGTGAAGGTCATTACCAAAATGACTTGTGCGACCTGTAAACCTTAAGGGTCATCTGGGGTCAAACTAGGTCAGGGGATGAACCCTGTAGCATCTCTCTCACACCTGGCAGTCAGGAAACACACACACACACACACACACACACACGCACACACACACACACACACACACAGTATTATGCATACTTCCGTTTTGCTCTTACTTTCCAACACACACTTATACTTATTGGTCAACTTTCCCAAAACACCAGTTGTTGAACTGTGTTCACTCAGTGTCACTCTTGATCTTTTCCATACTGTCGAACACAGTCACACACCTGGCTGTCAAGGTGTGGGATGTGAAATATGCTCATAGTCATCTGAGCCATGTGGTCAAGTTACAGTCAAGTATGTCAGTAATGGTCTGTCCTTAAGGGTCTTATTTGTTTACCAGGCTCACAGTCTGTGTATACTTCTGTACACAGGGAGCTGGAGCCAGGCCGTTTATTGCTTTCAAACTATTCAGTATTGATTGATTCTAAAATCATTTAGAAGTAAAACAAAAATGTAAGGTAGCTAAAACCTGAGTTATATGATAGTTAAAAGCCTTGCCGCTACATTCTGAACTAGTTGCATACGAGAAAGAGCTTTATGTTTGAGGCACGAATACAGAACTACAATAGTCATGATGATGTGAAGGCATGAAAACTTCCATCTAGTCAGAACAGGATAGAAATAGCCTAATTTTGGATCAATCCACATAAAGAGACCCAGCGATGGTCTCTGTGTGTGTCCTTCTGTGTTTACGAAAGAACAAAATGCGGGCGAAAGAAAATAACTGACTGAGCCTGCTGTTAATGTTTGATTTCTTGTCATGTCATACTGTGTATCTGTAGGGAAAAATGCATCCCCCAGCTTACCCAAACAAAGTGTGTGGAGCTGCTTGCTCAAATGATATATTGGGCCTTTAATTCTGGAGAGGTTTTGGAGCACCTCAGGTCGCAGGCCAGAGACTGATTAGAGGGTGCGGACCAACAGCCAGAGCAGAGAAGGGTCTAGAGGGGATCCTTCAAACTGACAACTAGAGCATGACTGTGTCCAAAGGAGTTCCTTCTAAACCAACACAACAGTGTCTAAAGGGGATTTTAGGTCAGACAGGTAGAGCAGACTGGAGTGTCCAAAGGCGATCCTCAGGACCCCGACGCCAGCAATTAAGACAGAAGAGATATAATGAGCTCCAAAAGTATGCAGCTATCGGTGCAATTCGATGCTTCGGCTCTGTGCTGCTATCACTTAGAATTTCAAAGCACCTTCTGGTTTGTTAAAATGAAAGAAATCAGAATAGAGAACCCAGTGTGGCTCTTAAAAGGCTCTTTTACTACTGCTGAGCATTTCATGTGACCTTAAAGGTTCTTTACAGCACCATAAAGGGTTTATTTAGGGTCATTTGATCAGGTGCTGTAGAGAACCTTTCTAAAAAGGTTTTTTATAGCACTAAAAGGGTTCTGCTGTGGTACAAGCCTAAAGATCCATTCTCTGGTTCTGTGTAGAACCATTTTTGGTAAGAGCATAGCTAAGAGCAGAATCTATTCTACAGTTGAATGGTGATTTTAATACAAATGAATAGGGACACACTGAAATACAAAGAGATTGGGACATTTGGCTGGAAAGACCAGCCAAATGTCCCAATCTCTTTGTATTTCAGTGTGTCTGACAAGAAGATATCAGTGAACTGATGGTGTTTATAGTTCACATGCTTGTAGAGTTCATTGCAAATTGAGATTTTATTGCTGAGATTTGACAATAACTTAATTTAATATCACTATTACATTTATGTACATATACACTCTGAAATACTAGGTCTATGTACAACAAGTGCTTTATATTTTACTTATGGTTGGAAATAATCTCAGATTAAAGCTCACTCTCTGTGCTCCAAAATCAACGTCATTGTACGACTCAGCGTCCAAAAACAATAAAGCACTGAACCACATCAGGCAGTGTGTTGCTGTCCGAGAAGTGTTGGAGCTCTTTGTATGACAAATATTGTCCTAGTCTTTGATCTGTGTTTGGGAGGGAGAGTGGCTTTGCTGGAATGAATGTATCTGAAATCTTCCATCGTTCGGCTGGATCAGGAGGAGAGGAGGACGGTTGAGGCGTTGAGACTTGAGATGAGCCGTGATTTCAACATGTAGAGTGCCACAAATTCCTAGAAGCACACACTGTAGTGAGCGCATGTCTGTCTGTCTGCTGGCTTCCTACCTCTCTCTTTTGCGGATTTGTAAGGATTCTTCTTAGTAAATGCGTGTGTGTGTGTGTGTGTGTGTGTGTGTGTGTGTGTGTGTGTGTACGTACGCACGCGCTTGTGGGTGTGTGTGTGTGTGTCAGACAGCAGGAGAGCCTATCCAGTATGTTTCTTTGATCAGAGCCAGCTGAGCTGAAAGGAAAGAAAACATATGGTCTGGTCCCTCCATCCTATTCTTCCTTCTGCACTCTTTCCTTTTCTTTCTGTTTCAGCCCTTTCTTTCTGCTTTTCATCTCCATCTTTATATCTTTTGTCTGGTTTAGTCTCTGAGAAATGCCTTTGCTGAGATAAGACAGAGAAGTTAGAGAAAAGCAACAGAAAGAGAGAGTGAGCAGGAGAAAGAGTGAATGAGGTGAAGGATTGTAATGACAGGCTCCTGAGGCAAAACCTTCGTGGGGGATTTGTAGCCTGTTGTGTGTGTGTGTGTTTGTGGTGAGTGTGTGTGTGTATATGTGTGTCTGCGTGTGTGTGTTTTGGTGCAGAGGTGTAGGAGGGTGTAATGGGAACTCAAGCTAAACATTAGTTCTTGTTTCTCCAAAAGGCATGTTATTGCATTCTTCACCATTACTGAGATAATTACAGACTAATCACAAACACACACATGCAACCGCACATGTATGCACAAAAGCACCTACCCAAACACACACACACACACACACACACACACACACACACACACACACACATCTGGCTTCCAGAAAACCTGCACTCTTCAGAACATGGTGCCCTGTGTGCATGTGTCAGTGAGTCTTTTGTCTCTGTGTCTCTGTTTCACTGGTCCATTTACTTTGTGTGTGTTGCATGTACTGTATGTGAAACCTTTAATGGGTGTGGATTTATGATGAAAGACAGCGGTCACACACACAGACAGAGGTTCTCCACTTTAACTCCCTGACCTCGTTTTCCTGTCAGGGGACATTTTCTAACAGATCTGTTTAGTGCCTCCTGCACTGGAGTGAACCAGACAGGAGATTTTGTGTGTGTGTGTGTGTGTGTGTGTGTGTTTTCTCCATGCACGTTTTCATGCTGTAATTTCATATGGCCATACTGTAACTTCTCTCCTGTCAGATTTCACTTCAAAGTGTATTCCTTCTGTTTTCACATCACATCACCCCCCCCCCTCTCTCTCTCTCTCTCTATCTATCTATCTATCTATCTATCTATCTATCTATCTATCTATCTACTATCTATCTGTTATCTATATATCTTCCTTACCTCTGTCTCTCTCTCTCTCTCTAACCCTGTCTCTCTTGCTCTGTGCATTTTTTTCTCAATGTGCATTCTTGTAGTGTCTCTCTGCTGAAGCTACAGTAGCTCTGCTCTCTGTTATGGCTCACATTAGACATACTGTGCATATGTGTGCGTCTTGATCACGGTGCCCCTTCCACTGCAGATCAGAGCCTCAGGATAATAACAGCCAGCAATGGGACACTGATAGAGACCAGGTGAACATCCCCTAGTGTATGTGTGTGTGTATGTGCACACGTGTACAGTATGTGGGTTTTGCTGTGTGTGTGTGTGTGTGTGTGTGTGTGTGTGTATGTGTGTGTGCGTGCACATACTCATACGTCAACAACATATGGAAACCTTGCCTGATGTGCTTAAGTGCATATAAGAACAAAATTTCCAAGTCTCATCTTGTCCTCCTCCTGCAGTCAGATGTCAGTGCTGCCTATCATTTCTTGGTATGTTTGGCTGTGAAAATCCTCTGTTTTCACCCATTGCTGAGGAGTGTCAGGAGCAGTGCCAGCTGAACCTGAACTAACCATGGCTCTAACATGAATCCACACCAGGAGCTAGAACACTTCTGTCCTGAAGTCCATTTTCTACAAGAGCTGAGCAAAATAAAAATATTCATGTGACAACGGTCAGCCAGTGAGAACGTCACCATTTGACGAGAAGAAGAAGAAAAGAGTCTGTCAGCGGCCAGTATGCTAAAACTAATGTTGTATGTATGTTGTATCTCTGCAGTGCCACTGGAGCTGCAGTGAGCACACAGAAAACAAATTGTCGCTGTCTAGTGAAAACCTCGTATCTCCAAAACGTGAACCTTTCAGGAACTAAGTCGGCTTGGCCACCACGCATTTTTGAGTTTATCTTTTAAAAGGTTTTATTAGCCCAAGAATAATAACATTTTCTCAACCTTTAGAAGAGCATGTAATCCTTCCATTGAAGTTAAAATATGAAAATCACCAACACTGGAGTTACAAGCTTTTCACAGGGCAACAGCGAAATTTTGCTCACATCAGTCAACAGTCAGTGAGTAGGGCGCCATATTGCTGGAAGTCTGATAGCACAGTAGCTGTATCAGTTTATAAAATATGATACCCTGCTCATGAATGGCAGAACTACAAATTGAGAATGCTGAAAGACCTGCAGGCAAACAGACAGACACACAGATGGACAAACAGATGGACACAGACAAAGGTGGGCAACACACACATCTGGGGCTCAGACTCAGACATTATGCCAACCGCTTGTGTGCACAATACATGCACGTGTGTGTGTGTGTGTGTGCATGTGTGTGTGTGTGTGTGCTGAAAGGTGCAAGGCAGATGGAGGGTTTACGTAAGCCCCAGAAAAACGTGTGAAAAGGAGCCACACCAGTAGAGGCATGCCCTCCACTCTCCTACCTTCTACTATTTCTTCTATTTTTCTCTCTACACCCCCTTCTCTCCCTTTTCATGTTCAATATGTTACACATTTTTTTCTCCCTCCATCTTGCCTCTCCCCCTCTCTTCTCCACTTCCACCCTCCTCCTTTATATCCCATCTTTTTCTGCTTACTTACTTAGATTGTGTGTGTGTGTGCGTGTGTGTGTGTGTGTGTGCGCATGTGTTATGCATTTTGCTTAAAATACAGTTTTCCATACATTTTTTTTCATTCAAAAAGTTTACGGTCTCTCTCTCTGTGTGTGTGTGTGTGTGTGTATGGGGGGGGCGGGTGCCTGTGTCTGACAGTGTGTGTGTTTTGGTAGGTTGAGTCATTATCAGAACACATGTAATCTTTATTGTCTTATTGTTGTGTGACGCAGACTGTTGTATGTGGGTGCCAAGATGGGCGTTCTCATGTGATTACACCTAGCTCCCGCAACAAATATGTGTTTTAGTGAGAGAGAGGGGGAGGGGGGGGCGGGGGCGGGGGGGGGCGGGGGGGGGGGGGCGGGTAGAGAGAGAGACAGAGAGAGAGTACATGGTCTGACTGATAAAGTATTTCATTAGTTTGTTTACAAGGCTAGTTAATTATAAGGCAAAATATACCCACATATCTTAGAGTTAACATCACACACATGCACACACACACGCACACACGTACACACATACACACACACACACACACACACACACACACACACAGACATTGCCACCTTTTATATATACAGTATGTTTCTCAGTCAAGAATGCCCCTGGCTGATTAGTGGAGTGCTGTTACTCTCAGATCTGTCTTCGCAAACGGACAGTGCTTTTGAAAGTTTCATAATTGCAACAGCAAAGGCCTTTGGGTAAAAACCTTGCCCCTGACACGCACATTTTCAAAGTGACATCTGGCAAAATCTCTTCACTGTAGATCATTTAACTTTTCTTTCAGGACCTCACAACGTTAGAAATGAAAAGACTTTGTCCCTCCTCACACTATTCCTTGTCTATCTGCAGCCACTCCCATCGATGTCCTGAAAGTACTGGACCTGTCGGAGGACATGGAGGGCGTGTCGCTGGAGGCGGGACTTTGCACCGGTAGAGAGGGTCAAGAGGAGACGGACCTCTCCTTTAAGATCGACAAGAAGATTCAACTGAGCGCGCCCACCAAGCAGCTCTTCCCTGGTAAAACATCAGTGTTTTAATGTTACATCTGTGTGTGCTTGTTGTGAGTGCATGAGTGTGTTAATGAGTGTCCTAACGTGTGTGTGTGTGTGTGTGTGTGTGTGTGTGTGTATCCTGTCCAGATTCCCCCTTCCCAGTGGATTTCTCAGTGATGACAACAGTCAGAGCTCGTAAAGGCTCCCAGGTCTTCCTCCTCTCCCTCTACGACTCGCAGGTACACAAAACACACAGGACGCCCAGAACACCCGCACAACACAACAAAACACAGATACACCAGGATGAGCCTACAGCATAATAAATGTTTGATTTATTGAACTGCTCTATGCTTTTTGTCACTCGGCCTGTACCCTCTTTTCACCGTGTTAGTAACCTTTAAAGTATGTCAAGTTTTCATTAAAACGAAAGGGATCCCTCTTTAACCAGATAATTCATCCCAATTATCCACCATACTGAAGTACTGAAGTGTCCTTGAGCAAGACACTGAGTCTCTACAAGCTCCAGGAATGCTGTTCTGTACATTAGCTGACCCTGCACTATGAGGGGGAAGAGGGAAAAGAGGTTTTCCCCTCTGGGACCAAAGTATCACATCACATAACAGTTTCTCCTAAAAATCGGGACATATTTTGCAAAAAGGTTACACCTATGTTTTTAACTTTTCTAGTAAAATGTCCGTAGTACCTTAAAGATTGTTGATGTGGGTTTAGAGGGTACATTTACATTATTTTTTAGAACCAAAATATATATTTTTTAATATTCCATTTAATATTCTGTTCATATTTGGGATATTCAAATATTCCGGATATGAGTTGGCGCAGGTAAATGGCATATCCTGTTTACATTAATCGGGATAAGCCGATATGAAAAACCTGAATATGCTATCAGGGATATGCTGATCTGGCATGTGAACATCATATCCTGTTTATTGTTGGGTTTGGCGAATAGTGCAAGTGTTGTTTCCATGGAGTCACGTGCATCAAAATAACGCACAACTCGTGAACATAGCATGAAAACTAGAGAACGTTCGACTATCTCCGTGTATACAGGTGTATGACAAAAACGGTTACTGACCGCTCCATGTAAATGTCATATCCTGACTGAGACCTTTTGGGAATATTAATATGCATGTAAAGGCACTCACTGTAGAGTAGACCACTATCTACCTTACTGTCTCCATCCCTCCATGAGCATTTCTATTTCCCTCTTTCCTTCCATCCTCCACCTCTCTCTGTCCCTCAGGGAACCCAGCAGCTGGGCCTGGAGGTGGGCCGTTCTCCGGTCTTCCTGTATGAGGACCAGGAGGGTCAGCCCCCTCCCGAACTCTACCCCACCTTCAGGAAGATCAACCTGGCTGATGGCAAGTAGGTAACCACACACACACACACACACACACACACACACGCACACACACACCCTTGTGCTGTTATACTTTGCCTAACCTTAACTCTTCCCCTGACCTTATCCATCATTTTAACGCTAACCCTAAGCCTAACCTCCAACCCCAAAAATCAAACTTTTCCTCCACAAGATAATAAAAACATACTCACACACAAGGAATGGTTGGGAAAAAGTTATCTTCTTCTCTCTTCCCTGCCAGGTGGCACAGAGTGGCCTACAGTGTGGAGGGCCAGTCAGTGACTCTGTACCTGGACTGTGTCAAGCTGGACACCCTGGACCTGCCCAGGGGTCACGACCCCCAGGTCAGCACCGACGGGGTCACCGTGTTCGGAACCCGCCTGCTGGATGAGGATGTGTTTGAGGTAGGATTGTGTGTGTGTGTCTGTATCTCAATACAGTCCCATATGTCCCATATTTAAGAAAAACTAAGATCAGTAAATACTTTACTTCCCCACCATCTGCCTTGTTAAATGTAAACAAATTTGCGTGTCAAGAGGAAGAAAAGCTGAGACAAAATAGAAATAACAAGAACACAGAGACGTAAGTCCTTTCTAAGGAGTGTATTGTGAGGTAAGCGTCTCTGCCTGTTGCTGCTTGTTTGATTTATCTATCAAAGGGAGACAATGAAAAGTACTGTACATAAGGTCTTCGCTCTCTACACTGTCCTCCAGTGGGCGTGTGGATGTACTGCACTCTTCCCCTCGGCTCTGTCTGCAGTGACATTGAAACAAAGTTGGTGTGAGGATTTAAATGTATGTTCAGTGTGGACGCTTGCTAGATGCCTCCTGGTCCTGCGTTCTTAGAGCAAGACTGAAATAACTGGACAAGCAGATGACACATAATATGAATATTTATTCTCTCAGCTCATCAACTGTAAATAGAGGAATTACCACAATCCTGCTTAAGCCCAAGAAATCCTGCAAAATCTCTAAGAAGTATACTTATAGACATGGAAAAATCCACTCTAAATCTTTGTAGCCTTTTATAAGTTCTGTTTTTGTTGTGTCATCAAACCAGGCTTCTTTTCCTCAGCAACGCAGGGTCATTTTGATAGATCTGAACTGTGAACTTTGACCTTGGTGGTCAGTGTGGTTTCAGGTGGTCCATCTGTTAAACTGAACCACACGTAGCTGGTGTTTGGCCCAGACTCCCTGCCATGTGTGTTCGCGTGCGTGTGCATGTGTGTAATGTCTGTATACATGTGTAAAATAGAGAGAGGAAGAGAGAGAGAGAGAGAGAGAGAGAGAGAGAGAGAGGGACTGAGAGAAAAAAGAGAGAGAGAGAGAGAGAGAGTCTGTCTGTGGAGTTAATGTGCTGGCGCCATTTGGGACTAAAGCTCTGGAGACGATTAACTGCAGAGGAACGATAAAAACAGCCTGTTAAGTCACTTTGATCTGACTTAAATGAACACACACACACACACACACACACACACACACAAAGATTCAAAGATGAAGACATTGGAGACAGATGGATATGACATGTCATTCACAAAGGACAAGTGTACATACAGTGAGGACACAGAATAAGGACATCCACAGTGTAATGCAACACATTCATACTCTATGCACGCTTTGATGTCATCTCGTATGGTTTCACTAATGTATATTTACAGATGTGTTCGGCATTGATCTGTGTGTGTGTGTGTGTGTGTGTGTGTGTCTGTGCGTGACGCAGGGAGACATCCAGCAGCTGCTGATCGTTGCTGACCCCAGAGCAGCAGAGACGTATTGTCAGGACTACATCCCAGACTGCCACGCTGCTTTGCCGTACGACAGCATATTGACGGAGCCTGAGGAAGTAAGTCCCACTCTAACAGCCAGTCACAGAGGGCAGAGACAGTTGAACCACCTGGAGAGGAAATGGATCCTGTTCAGAAAGCCTGTCAACTACCTGGATAACGTCACTCGGCCTACCTGGCCTATCCCACAGCTTAACACACACTGTGAGGCGTTTCTGGTGTCGAGTGTTGTAAATCCAGTCTGTCACTTAATAAAGAAAGCCCTCAAGGTTCCTTTTGTGACAGCAAAAAATATTACAAGGATTTATGAGGTGGTTAAGAAGGCAGATATAATGAAAAGATGAAGTGTTAAATTATTGTCAGTCACACATGTACACTAACAAATCCTCTGGCTAACACATAAATTAAAATTCTCCTGTGAGGTGTGGTCTCACAAAGTCATTTTCAGTCTGGAGTGGTCGCGAGCTATTTAGCTCAACACCATTTGCCTGCTGTTGTAAACATTTGCATCCTCCTCAGACCAAGTGCCATATACTCTTATCTCTCTGTTTCTCTGTCTTTCTCTCTCTCTCTCCCTCTCTCTCTCTCTCACACACAAATACACACCGCTACCACCAGCAGCAGCTAAAGAAGCATCACTCAGGCACCTCCAGCTGTTCATTTCCTTGCCATCTTGAATGATGCATCCAGCCAACTGTAAAATGTTATAAATTATAAAAAGCTACTTCAGTGCCCACTGAGTATCTCTCTCTCTCTCTCTCTCTGTCTGTCTCTCTCTCTCTCTGTATCCCTCGCTCTTCGTTGTAAAACACAATACATGGTTTCATGGACCAATATAGTTTGCCAATGCTCTGTGTGCCAATGCTTCATACTCCTGAAGTGTTTCACGCCAAAACTTCTTCCGCTGCTCTGATTTATCACCTGGCTTACAACTCCAAACACTGCAGGATACCTGGCTTACTGTGCTCAGTTGTTTTATTGTAGCATAGTTAGATGTAATAGGCATGAAATAGCCATTGAAAACATGGGATAGCAGCATTCTATCTATTCTAATGATGTTGTTATGAAGGGTTTATGCTGAAACGCTGATGAAACCAAAATAAAAATGATAAACTGAGGCCAAGTCTAGCTGTTTTTGATATTTTTGGAGTGCCGCTATCCCTTGTTTTCCATGGCTGTTTCATGATATTTTGACTTTAGTGCAGCACCCAGCCAGAAAAGGCTACAAGATGTTACGCACCTATTGCATATCTCAACATAATAGGATTCTCTTATGTCTGTTTGTTGATTATGCACACCTGGACAACTGATCCATTTGAATATCCTAGGGTCGGATAAACAAGAATCTACTGAGTCACATTTACTTACATCACACATTGCAGTCAGTCTGTTTTGTTGGTCTTTTATTTTACGGTCTTCAGGTGGAGAAAGCACCGAAGAAACATATGGTCGAAGAGTTTGAGGAGTTTGACTACAGCGACCTCTATGATGATGTCTCTGTTTCCACAGTGACTGTGGGTCCGAATGTCACTGAGTATGAGGTGAGACAATAAGAACGGTCACGTGTGCTTGGTTTTATGTGTCACTGTGTTTGTGAAAGAAAACCTCTCATTCACTCTCTATCTCTATCTCTCCACCCGTGTGTTGGACAGATTCTAGAGTATGAGGACTACGACAACGCAACAGATGACTACCAGGTGAGAGAGTATGAATACGAGGAAGAATACGAAGAGCGCTACGGACCGGCAGCGAGAGAGGGGGAGTACACTTGGAACGCACAGGTGCAAATTAATCCACATTGTCATGCACCAACAAGTTAATTTACGCACACACAAAGGAATCCTATGTTTCTAACAGTAGAGAACTGTGACCTGTTGTGAAAGTATTTCTGTTTTCACCCCTTATGTCTTTCTTATTCATTAATATTCCGCTCAAATATCTTGCTCTTTCCTCCTTGCCTCTACCCATCCATCTACCTTTCTCATGTCATCAGGATATACCAGAGAAAGGAGACAAAGGAGAAGCGGGCCAATTGGGATCGGTGAGGAAAACTACACACACACATGCACACACAGGTACACACACCACTAAGAAAGTCTTCTGTTAATGTTTCTGTTATATGTCTACAGGGCACCCTGATAGTTGGACCACATGGGCTTCCAGGACCCGAGGTTAGTGGCTTTTGTTGTATTAAATATAACTATTGAGGTAAATATCCAGTTTTACCTGTATGGAAGATGGACACAATGGCAACTGCACTGACTTTTACTATGGTAATGAAAGCTAGCACTTATGCAGATTCCATCAAATGTCAACTAACTGTGTGTGTGTGTGTGTGTGTGTGTGTCCAGGGAGAGCCAGGACCTTCTGGGCCGTCAGGGCCGGTGGGACCTCGAGGAGATCCCGGGGAGCTGGTGAGCACTGTCCTCTGTTTGTGAGTGAGTGAGTCCACCTGTCACCTCTTGGCGTCTCTCCATCTGTGTGCTCCTCTGTCTGTGTGTCTCCTCTCAGGGCCCTCCAGGCCGGCCGGGCCTCAACGGAGCTGATGGGATACCAGGTCCGCCAGGAAACATCATGCTCTTACCGGTAACAAGACGATTCTTTCATGTTGCCTGAGGCCTTACAAGTCGCAGTGATGTTACTGCAGCAGTCATTTGGCCCCATTAATCCTTAAAGGGCCCCTTGTGCCTTGGTTCTTTTTGAGCAGCCCACCTCTCGGGGATTTGAATGTTGCAACATGCAGCCCTTTGTTCCACTTTGCTATTGCATGTAGGTGCATCACTTCTCCTCCGCTTGCCTGCTTGACTCTGGTGACATCAGTATCACACTAACTGCATAAATATAGCTAATTCAGTGAAAACATGCATTTTATATCTTTTCAATCAAATTCATTCAATTTAGCCCCCAGAGATGTTACAGGATCTATATTTGTTTGTATTTGAATATTTAGGGGCCCAATAAATATGTGTGCATGTTGAAATACACAGATCAAATCTGTTATTCAAACTCAAAGCATGATCCTCCATTTTACTGATCTTTTCAAAGCTGATGTTGTGATAAAAGACTCCGGTAGCAGTGCTCTATACGGGCCACTGGGCGGGGGTGTGACTCGGTGTGACTTACTGTAATGTCTTCAACAATTTCAGCATCACCTGGGCTTATATGTTAATGTGTGTTTGTGTGTGTGTGTGTGTGTGTGTGTGTGTAGTTCCAGTCAGGCAGTGATTCACAGAAAGGTCCGGTGGTATCGGCCCAGGAGGCTCAGGCCCAGGCCATCCTGCAGCAGACCAAGGTAGGAAACCTAAACGTCTCTCTGTTACAACTCAAACACACACACACAGAACTGAAGCAGGACGACAACCACAGTGTTTGTGACTATGATTACTACCTGTCTGCCCCCCCACCCCCACCCCCCCCAACCCCCCAACCCCCCTCCTCCTCCAGCTGTCTATGAAGGGACCTCCAGGACCGCTCGGCCTCAGAGGACGGCCTGGACCACTGGTGAGCTCACATCATGTTGTCATGTTGGTATTTGGTGTACAAACAGGAAGATACATACATGCATACATACAGTATATACACACATGAAGACACACACACACACACACACACACACACACAGACAATGGATCCTAATACAGACTCATTTGGCCAACTGATTGCCATTGTAAACTTTTTCCCAGGGTTATCCAGGGCCTTCAGGGCTGAAGGGGACCAGTGGAGAGATGGGGCCACATGTAAGTTGGCCGATTGCCATGGCAGCACATTCAGCTGCTCATCCAGTTGGATAACACTGGATCTGAGAACATTGGATAACCATTTCACTGTTTACCTTCAGCAACGTTTCCTGTCGTTTCCCATCTGTCTCTCTGCCCCTTTGCCCTCCAATTTCTCCCTACTGCCACCCATTCTCGCTCTCTTCCCACCCCGTATCCCTAGGGTCCCAGAGGGCTGCCAGGTATCCCGGGTCAGAATGGACGCTCGGGAAAAAGGGTGAGACTGTTTACTGCACTCTTCTCTCAGTAAACAGCACCTTCTGTAATCTGTTATTGTGGTCGTATTTCACAAGATAAGCCTACAATAATCATTCCTCAAGAATTAAAACATTTATGTCAGTGAGGGATCTAGTGTGTGTGTGTGTGTGTGTGTGTGTGTGTTCTAGGGTCGAGCTGGTACAGATGGGGGCCGTGGTGTAACAGGAGATACAGGAGCAAAGGTGAGGAAGAACTGACGTCAACTTTGTTATTGTCCTCCTGCTCTATCTACTTAACCTATGAACTAACCTCTCTCTCTCTCTCTCTCTCTCTCTCTCTCTCTCTCTCTCTCTCTCTCTCTGTCTCTCTATCTGTCTCTCTCTCTCTCTCTCAGGGGGACAGGGGGTTTGATGGCTTGCCAGGTCTCCCTGGAAACAAAGGACACAAAGTAGGTTCACTGACTGAGTGAGTGAGTGAGTGATGTATAAGTGATGATAATTCATAAAACCAACTTCCATGTGTGTATTTTCTTAGGGGGAACGGGGGAAGCCGGGCCCTCATGGTCCTCTGGGAGAGCCAGGAGAAAAGGTCAGAGGTCACATTGGTTTTGGGTATTAATCTTTTTGCAGGTTTGTGTCTCTAGGCCTTGATGTGTGACTATTAATATGTGCATTTTGCTCAGGGCTCAGAGGGGCCAGCTGGGCCAAGAGGACAACCAGGTGATGCTGTGAGTGTATTCACACACACACACACACACACACACGTTAAATGACTTCTTTGAATCCACTACAATGTCCAAAACACAGTTACATTTCTATTTAATTATGCCTGTTAACCCCCCAAACCGCACACAAACACGTACAGACACACACACATGTACGCATACACACACCATAATTGATTGTTATTATATTTCATAGTATTTTACTGTGATGTGTACTTCAGGGTTCCAGAGGTCTGAATGGTCCCAGAGGTCACGCTGGCCCCCCAGGTCAGCCTGTGAGTATGAACAACCCCCCCCCCCCCACCCACAGCACCCCCACTCACTCACACACACCCCAACTGATCTCTACCCCAGACAGCAGTGAAGACATAAGCTATTAGCAACCATCCTGCTATCTCACCTCAGATGAATAGATGCATTTCTGTGTGATAATGCTACATGTGATGCCTAATTATAATATTATGGTAATGCTCCACTTGTTAACATGATGTTATGAAATTCTTATCTCATCAGAGGAAATCTGCCAGATACAACATTACACCTCTGAGCACCTTTAGTGTTTTCTTTCTACTTTGCATAACTTGTGTTATCACTTGTAGCAACACAAGTTAGCGCTTGTGAATCATCCATTCATACTTTTTTCATTTGCTAGAATAACATGAGTATGCTTGTTACGCCTCAAGCAAGGAGGCGGTATAGTTGAGAATTTTCTGTTTCATTTAGCTGCCCTCCCATGAGGCTCGAGTGAAAAGCCTCAGGTGCATCTAAAAAACATTAATGAGACGGGGAAATCCAACCTCCTTTTGTGTTTTCACTTCAGTCAGACAGGGAAAAAAGACGTTATGGGATCACGTAACAGAAAGTGCCACAGCCAGGAATTAAACCTCAGTCCATATAGGGGAATTCATACATGCATTATGGAGCTGGCTGCCCCGCAGTCTGCTGCCTTTAAAAACCTTACATCCTCTTCCTGCGTCCCCTCCTCTTGCCTTGTAATCAAAAACTCCTGTCCTGTCCAATGTGTTTTGATGCGGAGGCTGGAAGAGAGAAATGAAGGATTCAATGAAAGGATGTCAGCTCCAATCTTTGTCTTCCCTCCTCTCCTCGCAGGGCATCCGGGGAGTGGACGGGGTTCAAGGTTCAAAGGGAAACTTGGTGCGTATAACAAAAAGACTCTAGAGAGACAGTAGAGTCTGCAGTAGACGCATCCAAATAGCTCCCATGACATCATTTCTTTTATCTAATAGGGACCTCCAGGAGACGTCGGAGCATCTGGGCAGCAAGGCAATCCTGGATTCCAGGTACAAGCAGATAACACATACACACACACGCACACATGAACACGCACACATGCACACACACGCGCGCGCTAATGCTGCATCTCTCTCCTACAGGGTTTCCCTGGTCCTCAGGGATTAGTAGGCTTGCCAGGGGAGAAGGTAAGAAAGTTTCAGTCTAATTTCCCACCTCAGGGTGCCAGGAGTCTTGGTCTTAGTCTTGTAAGTCATCGATCTGTGTCTTATAGGGACCTCAAGGGAAGAAAGGGATGCAGGGCTTACCTGGAAATGATGGGCCCTCAGTAAGTACACACACACACACACACACACACACACACACACACACACACAAAGACACACTCACAGATATTAACATGTCCTTTTGTCAATAGGGTCACCCTGGCAGGGAGGGGACTCCAGGGGAAAAAGGACTACCGGTAAGTCTGTTGTAACTGTCTGTGTGTACTTGTGCATGCATCCATGTGTTGTCGCTGTTGTTACTGTTGTTCTGCGTGTGTCAGTCATCTTAGTGTGTGTGTTCGTTTGTAGGGTCCTTCAGGAGTGCAGGGGCCTGTTGGATACCCAGGGTCACGGGGAGTTAAGGTAGGAAACATAGAGCCAAAATATTGCTGATCTTCATGTTTAAACTTCAGCTGAAGAATTACCCAGTCCTCTATGGGTTGAGAAAATCCTGCGACCCCTTGGGCTTATGAAACCTCGCATTATCTATTCATAGCTTTCCAACACATCTTGTTAAGCCATGCCTGTAGTCTGTGACTGTGACCAAAAAAATCTGATTATTATGTCAGCCACAGCCACTTCAGTCTTTATGGTAATGTGCCCTGTCAGTAAGACGAGCTTGCAACCTCATGAGGACGCCGGTTATATTACCAGGATGTGTTTTCTGTATTCAGTTGTTCAATTCTCATTTGTTTCTGTCTCTCTTGCTGCTTGACAGGGGGCAGATGGAATCAGGGGACTGAAGGGAAGCAAAGGCGAGAAGGTGAGAGAGACAGAAAATGTGACAGACAGTCTGTGTACATTCAGGCTGTTTCGTCTACAGGATATGTTACACCCATAGGTCAACAACGCTTGCTCCTATCTGTGTTTTTATGTTGTCTATCAAACTTACAAGCTGTACCTGTGCTCCCTCCTCCCTCTGTCTGCAGGGTGAGGATGGTTTCCCAGGGGCCAAGGGGGAGATGGGGGTGAAGGGGGACACCGGGGACAACGGGGCTCCAGGTAACCGAGGAGAAGACGGACCTGAGGGGCTCAAGGGCCAGTTTGGATCCCAAGGAGAAGCTGGTTCTGCTGGCATCGCTGGAGAGAAGGTACAGAGCCGATAAGAGGGTGCAAATCAGCACTGATTGAGATATTCGGAAATGGTGAACAAAAATATTTGTACAAGTTAAGAGTCTCTCTCTTTCTCTCTTCCCCCCCCCCACCCCATCTCTCTCTCTCTCTCTCTCTCTCTCTCTCTCTCTCTCTCTTTCTCTCTCTGTCTCTCAGGGGAAACTGGGAGTTCCTGGGCTGCCAGGATATCCAGGGCGACAAGGACCTAAGGTGAAAATATTAAAAGCAAAAAACAAAAAACATGAATGTAAATACGGAAGGGCTTAGGGCCACCTGTGAAAAAAATATTTGAGTTCTGAGATTAATCTCAGAATTCTAAGAATCCTCAGAATTCTGACTTTATTCTCAGAATTCTGAGATTCATCTCAGAGCTCAAATACATTTTTCACATTTGCTCTAATCTTTTTCCGTATGTAAACAAGTCAGCAATGCTGTAAATGTCATTACTTCACTCTTCCTTGCATACCAGTGAATGTGTCTCCCTTCTCCCCAGGGCTCCGACGGTTTCCCGGGTGCACTGGGTGCTCTGGGAGAAAAAGGGAAGAAAGTGAGTAGAGGGAGACACGGGGTTAGGATTGTGGGTGAGCAACATATTGATTAGGCTTTTCCCAGTAATTCTCCGCTTATGTGTATGTGCTGTCCTGTGTTTCTTACCCAGGGTCCTGTAGGACAACCAGGAAGTGCAGGCCAGAGGGGTCCTAATGTGAGTGCTGCCTCTGTCTCTGCCTGTCAGGAACACTCCTGCTGTCTCAGGACGATAAAACTTAATGGCCTTTCTGGGCGTGTTCTCACTCATGTTTCTCCTCCGGCAGGGAGTGCGAGGCGGCAGGGGGGCAAGAGGGCCCACAGGGAAATCAGGGGCAAAGGTCAGCTGACTCTCCTCACTGTCTCATCACCAATAGGTCATCAATCTATAGTAGAACTGCATAGCTATTAGTAAAACTGTGTTAAATGTTAATGGGTGAATAATCGTTCCCCATCAACCATGCTCCACCACTTTCTTTCCATCCATGTTCTCTTTCCCTCTTCTCTTTTCTTAGGGCTCCTCAGGACATGACGGGCCCCCAGGACCTCCTGGGGAGAGGGTAAGATATACACCATACAGTTGATTGATTCATTAATTGACTGGTTGACCAGCTGATTGACTGATAGATTGGTTGGTTATGTTTCTTCAGGGGCCTCAAGGGCCACAAGGAAGGAATGGAGAGCCAGGACCTAAAGGATCCAGTGTGAGTGAAAACACACACACACACACACACATTGAGAGTTGATTCATTAGTCATAGTCTTAGGTAAGAAATGAACTTTTTTGGCCCCTTGATCTGATTTTTAGGGCCATTTTGGTTCTTTTTGGGTTTATTGAACTATAAAATAATACATTTGTATTGGATATTGGCAAATGAACTCAATTTGTGCCACTAAGATTTTCTGCTGGCTGCGTGGTGCCAACATTTTCTGCTGCTTCAGGCTGTGTGTTCGGTTGTTTTCTGATCAGAAACCGCTCCACATGAGAATCCCCAGGCAAAGGTTGCCATGAGTCACCTACGGGGGACAGCAGTCACATTTCTATGTGAATATTTGACAACTCAATGAATAAAATGTGACTGGGGTGAAATGCAAAGAAGGGTGCTATAATTATCTAGAGCATTTTCTGCCCCTTCATTTTTAATTTCATGGGCATTTTATGAACTTTCAAGGGCATTTTTGCCCTGAGCTCTCTCAGGGGCCTGACCCTTGTCTGTGTGTGTGTGTGTGTGTGCGTGTGTGTGTGTGTGTGTGTGTGTGTGTGTGTGTAGGGTCCAGCTGGCAAGGATGGACTTCCAGGTCACCCAGGTCAGAGAGGAGAGCCGGTGAGTGAGGTCAAATATCATTACAGCTCATAAGAGGTCAGCCTCGTTCTCCACTCCTACAGCTAAGTTTCCCCTGAGGGACTTCAGCACACTTCAACACACACCTCATATGTTATTATCTGTCTTCTGTGTGTTTGCAGGGATTCCAAGGGAAGACGGGACCTCCGGGACCATCTGGTGTGGTGGGGCCACAGGTGAGGACCTGGACAGCAGCATATTTTTTTAAATTTACTTAATGTATGTATTGATCCAGTAGACCTGATGACTTCCGTGTGTGTGTCCCAGGGCAAATCAGGAGAGACTGGGCCGACAGGGGACAGAGGCCACCCAGGGTCACCGGGGGTACCTGGAGAGCAGGGTTTACCCGGGGCTGCTGGGAAGGAAGGAGGGAAGGTGGGTACACACAGTCACAGTCACACATACTTACAGATCATCATCATCATCATGATCATCATGATCATCATGATCATCATCATCATCATCATTTGGATGTGTTCTGAAGGTACATTGTATTGTCCTCTCTTCTTCCCAGGGCGACCCAGGAACACCAGGGACCTCAGGGAAGAATGGTCCTCCAGGACTGAGAGGCTTCAGAGGGAGCAGAGGAGCCACCGGCGCTATGGTAACACACACATACACACACACACACACACACACACACACACCTGCACATATCAATACAGTACAAATTTGAGGCAGGGCTCTTTCCTGGAGACTGTCCACCTTCAGAAAAGCTCTCAAAACTCACCTGTTCACAAAGGCCTTTTATATATAATTTTCTCCCTTATTCTCCTCCATTTTCTTCAGTTATTCAGTTCTATCCTTTTATCTCTATCCCCATCTATCCAGTTTGCATCTGTTTTCTATTTTTTTATTTATTTATTTATTTATACAGTTTAAAGTTACAGGGACAGTGCACATTAATAAACATTTCTGTAAATGTGCCAGCTTAGCCATCTTGGCTAATCTTCAACTGCAGTCCCTCAGTTGATGTTTTATCTCATGATTCTTATTGTCATTTGTATATTGCTATGAGTCATTTTATCTTTCTGTTTTCAACTTAATGTTATTCTTTCTAATTATTGTGATTCTTTCTCTTTTTTTGACATTGTGTTTTGCTGTGACGTGTCTTTGAGTACTTTAGAAAGTGCTATACAAATAAAATGTATCATTATTATTAATTGTAAATGTACAACTCTACATATAAACCAAATTCTCCCCAGGGTCCTGCTGGTCTGAAAGGAGGCGCAGGACCTACTGGATCCCCGGGAGTCATAGTGAGTTAACCCTGCTTTGTTACCACTCTTTCAATTCAATATTGCTTCTAAAACCTGTTGTGTTACTTTATTTGTTGAATGAAAGCATATTTGTTTAAACAGTTGAACAAATTTTTTTCTGTGCAATATTTCATGGGTTTTATAAGATGGCCGTCTGCCTTTTGAAGCAGAAGTAGACCGTGATCAATTGATTTCCTCAGTACAAATTCCCAGAAACAATTTAATTTTGATGTCTTTTGATGCCTTTGGATATCTTGTGATGCGTTAAAATCAATATAAATACCAAAGACATTATAGTACCAACAGGTATAATTTTTCAATATCCATCCCTACATCCCTACTCTGTGCTTTCCAGGTATTTGACAAGATGTTCAAAGACCAACACGCTGTGCTTTCTGTCTCTAGGGTGCGACCGGTGACAGAGGCCCTCCAGGACCAGCTGGTGCCATCGGCCAGCCTGGGCGGGCTGGAGCCATCGGTGGACCTGGACCAATGGGAGAGAAGGGGGAGCCTGTAAGTCCATCTTACTCTCACTTCTGTTTAGTTGTTTCCCATAAGACTTCATTCATTTTCCTTGAGATCACAAGACATTATCAGTCTCTTCTCCTCTCTGTACATCAGGTCAAGTATTGATGGAGAAGTTACCCATTTTTTTCTAGATCAGTTGTTTTTCGTGTGTGTGTGTTTGTATGTATAGTATGTATGTACGTTGACAGGTGTTGACTGTGTGTGTTTCAGGGAGAGAAGGGACCGATTGGACCGGCGGGTCAGGATGGAGACCAAGGACCTGTAGGACTGCCTGGAGCTGCTGGCCCTGCAGGACCTCCAGGAGATGACGGGGATAAGGTAATCTGTGTGTATATGTGCGTGTTAGAGAGAGTGTGTGGGTGTGTGTTTGTACTGTGTTGATACATTGTGTGTCTTCTCTGTGTGCACCCACAGGGAGAGCAAGGTGGACCGGGGCAGAAAGGCAGCAAAGGAGACAAAGGGGAAGCAGTAAGTCTGGATCTAGAGAAGCACCAGAGACACTTACTGTCCTCCATCACCAGTGTCTTTCTCATCATGTCTGACTGCTTGCCTCTCTCTCTCTCTCTCTCTCTCTCTCTCTCTCTCTCTCTCTCTCTGTCTCTGTCCGCAGGGCCCCCCAGGGCCCACTGGCAGTCAGGGGCCTATCGGTCAGCCAGGACTACCGGTGAGTCTGCAGTGCTCCTGGTGTTTTATTTATCTTGGTCTTATCACTTCAGAAGTAAAACAGCCCAAAGCGCAGCACTTATCTGATGAAGACCTTGAATGTCCAAAAAGTAAAATTTTCAGGGCATGAGGAAAAAATTATTTTATTCAGATTTTCGCACTGACAGTCATTCATTTTTTAAACTCTGCAATGGGCCTTGAATGGGTATCATGGGCCCAGGCTTCATGGGACTTATTACGCATTAATCAAACCATTAAACTTTAAATTCAAGAGACATTAAGTTATAATCTCTGTGCATGTATTTGATCATTTCAGAGTTACAAAAGACATTCACTCTCTCTCTTTGTCCTCTTCTCTCCCCTCCTCTGCGTCCCAGGGTGTGGATGGAGAGCTGGGTCCCCGGGGCCAGCAGGGCATGTATGGTCAGAAAGGAGACGAGGGACTCCGTGGCCACAAGGGCTCCAAAGGGCCAATAGGATTACAGGTGAAATGGATGAACCAATCAGGGTGCAGATTGTTGAAACAAGGCCTTCTGAAGAGATGAGTTGAACATCGAGCTCTATAATCTAATCCTGTGTGTGTGTGTGTGTGTGTGTTCCAAGGGCATGCCTGGTCTACCAGGAGAAAAGGGGGAGAGCGGACATGGCGGACTGATGGTGAGCTCATATCCTGCTATGTCAGCAGTGTCTTTTCATTTCATTTTTCATTCATTTGCACAAATGATTGAAACGGATGTTATTTATCTTGTACCTATCTACCTGGTTTTAGGGTCCTCCTGGACAACAAGGCCCCACAGGTCCCCAAGGACCTATCGGGGGACAGGTAAATCCCGCACACATATTCACACATCCTCAGTCACTCAAACACATATAGTGCATTCTCAAAAAATACTGTGTTCCCCTCTGTGCTGTGTAGGGTCCAGTGGGTCGAGTAGGGATGGTGGGACAGCCAGGCAGTCTGGGAGAGAAGGTACGGAAACTGACTCTAACTAACTAACTCCTGTATGACGGGAAAAATTGCTGCTTCACAGTTTATTACTCTCTCTCTCTTAACTCTCTCTGTCTGTCTCTCTCTCATTTTCTTTCTCATCTTGGAGAGATGTTGACCTCTTCTGGGTTCATTTTGGGGTTCAAACCCAGTAGAAAGCGAAAAAGAAACTGCTAAATGTTCTTCTCGGTCAGGGGTAAAGTTGCAGTTCACCTGAGTAGGAAGCAAAGGGTGGATACAGGTGGTGAAGATGTTTAAGTCTTTAGTAAGAGCAAGGATTAGGACTTT
>NC_135999.1:17256189-17278689 GCF_048128805.1 Centroberyx gerrardi | reverse complement strand
TGGAAGTGCTCTCACACATTAGGTATTAATCCAGCAGACAGCGCACATCTCACTGAAGACGTCAGCGCTTCTTTTTTAAGTCCACTTAGAAAATTATAAATAGCAGTGGATTTCTTGAAAGGTAGGCAGCGATGTGGACTTTTTGGGGATTTTCTTTGCTAACATGGAGATTCTGCAGAGACAGATCAAATGAAGCAGCTTCTGGGCATCTTGCACTTTCTTTCTCAGATCATCAGCTTGTGTCTCATCTTGATAACTCCAGTGAAAAAGGACAAGCAGACTGAAGTTGATTGTGGCAGTCACAGCTGGCCACATGGTGGCAGTGTTGTATCATTTTGCAATAGACACATGCAAATGCACACACAAATCCTCACACAAAAGACAGGGCAATCCAGAGTATTGTGGTTTTATAGGCACTTACATATATTACTTACATATATGAGATATATGAATAGATAGAAAGGAGGGGAAATGGAGGAGGCAAAGGAAAGAATTGTCTGGAATGGAGAATTTAGAGGAAAGAAAAATAATGAGAAGGGAAGAAGGAGAAAATAAGATGAGTATGGGTAGAAAGAAGATGATGAGAAGTGAGAAAAGATGATGAAATGGAGGGTGGAGGTGTATTATCTGACTTTATATTTCATGAACACTTGTTATTAAGGGAGTGTGTTTGGCCTTTCAGTTGAGCACATTGAGCACACTGTCTTTCTTTTTTCCCAACATGTAAATGCCCTCATGGTCAAATGTGTTGTGAACAAGGAAAGATAAGAAAGTGCAAATGAGAGGCGACAGGTAAGACTAGGAGTAAGAGCGAGATGGAGGAGGAGTGTGTGGATCAGAGAGAGAGAGAGAGAGGGGGGGGGGGGGGGGGGGGTTGGGGGATAAATGAGGGAGCAGCGCTGGCTCAGCCACAGCGTCTTACTGCCGAGCGAAGGAAGGAGCACATGGACTACAGCTCAGCAGGACTTCCTCTCCCTAGGTGTCGAGGAACAAATCTCACACAGTCCTAGCCGGGGTTTGGATGTTTGGACTTGATGCGTCTTTACACGGATGCATCTGGAGTGACTGTGCACCAGGATATGTTGTCTAAACTGTGGCAGGGAGTCGTGTAGGAGCGCAGACTTCATCTCTGACCAGGACCCCAGCAGTGGGACAACCCCGCTGTGGTTTTATCCCAGTCTGGACTGAGCTGTAGGAAACACTGAATTTGGATTCTTTTTGGACTCAGTGTGTGTGAGTGTGCGATCTGAAACTGTTGAGTGTGTACACAACGTTTACATGTGTCATAATGTTTAAACGTGTGCACCTGCAGTTTATAGCATGACTACTTTCAACAGTTTGGACAGTGTGTGAGAGCCGGTGAGTGTTGCTTCTTGTGTGTGTGTGTGTGGTGTGTGTGAATGTGTGTGCGTCAGGATGAGTGTCCCCATGTTAAAGATCGGTGCGGTGCTCAGCACCATGGCTATGGTGACTAACTGGATGTCCCAGACTCTCCCCTCGCTGGTCGGGCTCAATGGAACCGTCGTTTCCCCTGAGGGAACACATGAGAGGATCGTCAGTGTATGTATACACACACACACACATATATATATATAAACATATGAAGACTTCTTTCCAAAATATTATCTGTTTTGGAATTCTTTTGTTACCTAAATTTCATTTTTCAGTATCTCTAAAATCTATAGGAGCCAGTCAGTAAAACGGTCCAAAAAAAATAATTTTGTCACCCAAGAGATGAAGTTATTATCCTTTAAAAAGTACCATCATATGTTTTAATTTGGTGCTATCAAGTATTTTGTTCATACAAACACCCACCGTCTGTATGTGTAATTGTATAATGTCTTTGTTTTGTATCAGAGAAAAATAACTCAGACGCAGAGGAGCGTACTGTATATATCATTAGGGGAAAGGAGAGGAATCAAATGTAGGAATCAACACATCAGGTACATTTACATGCAGCAGATATTTGATGTGTGTGTTGGTGCAGAAAAGAGACGAACGTATAAAACAACAAACAAAGAAAAATATGTCTAGAGAAATATATATAGAATAAAACAAAATGAGGACAGGATGTTCCAGATGTGTAGAATAAATAAAAAATAAATACAACCCTTTTCTGTTAACGTGAGTCATAGAGTACACATGTACAGTATGTACGCACTGCTGCACATACCCTCAAACACACACACACACACACCCTCACAGGGGTAATGAGATTGCTCTCTGTCAGACATAGTGTGGTGATATTTCTCCTGGGGAAGGCTGACTCACCCATGGGACAGCCAGCGATTTGTTGCCCTAGCAACACCCTGGCAACCCCAGACATGTAGATGCTGGACCACTGCACACACAGGTTTCTTAACTCTGTGTGTATGTGTGTGTCTGTGTGTGTCTGTGTGTGTGTGTGTGTGTGTCTGTGTGTGTGTGTGTGTAAGTGTGCGTGTGTGTGTGTGTGTGTGTGTGTGTGTGTGTGTGTGTGTGCATGCGCACTTGTGCTTTGCTTGATTTTGCTTTTTGGCTCAAGAAGCACCCCACAGCTGCTATGTAGTGGTACTTTGCAAGTTCAGCAAGTGCATGCTGTCTCACGCAAGTAAACGCCTACACACAGCCAAAGACACACACACACACACACACACACACACACTCACTCACACAGGAATTGGTGGAGAACAGATGGAGAAGGTGTAAGAGGTGCAGTGTTGCTAATTAAAGAGACGATGGAGAGTGAGTGACAGATAATAAAAAAAAATCACTGAAATGTAAAGCTGTTATGCTGCTGGAAATTGGTTTGCTGATGCGTGAATATAACCATTGTTAAGATGGATAAGTACATAGAGATTTTTTATTATTTTCTGTGTGTAAAATAAGCCTTAGGCTGTTTTATGTATTGTATGCTTTAGATTGTCCAGTGTCACTGACCAGCGACTAATCAATTGTTGAATGACATTCTTGCAGGAATTATGAAACCTCGTCATCTACTTCCAGCCCACGTTTTCACTCCAGATCTGTTAGCACTGTGTTCTCTGTATTTACCCTGAGCAGAATGAGCTGAGCTGCCTGAGTAGATCTTTATCATTTTCCCTGGTGGGAAATGAGCCCTTGGGTGCCGTATGTCTTCCTCTCTGTATTTACAGTGAGCAGCAGGCACAAATGATGCTGAACTGAATTATCTATTTTCTTTGTCTTGTCACCCAGTCCATGCTCTCCCCTTTTGCTCTCCCAGCTGCCATCACCATCACGCTGTAAACGGGGCTTCAAGGTTACCATACCAAACCTAGTGGATTGATTTATAAGTGTTTTTCCATCAGTCCCTCCAAGCCCTGTCTTCCTTTTTTCTTCCCCTCTCTTCCTCTCTCTTCCTCTCTCCTCTCCTCCTCTGTCTTTATCCTTTTTCAGGGTTTGTAGGGCAGCTCGTCTACCAGCGCTTCCCAACCAGAGTGCTGTGACACACTGGAGTGTCTTGAATTGGGCTCAGATGTGCCTTTAGATTATTTTCACGTGTTACAGAAATTTAGGTCACACAAAAAACCTGATTAAATCTCACCTAAATGGGCTCATGATCACACATGTTCTCTAAGTTAATGCATCGTGACTTGAGTCCAACATTTATTTGCATTTTGGACCCCAAGGAACAATCACTGTCACCTCAGTACTAGCTAATGAGGCTCCAAATAACCAAAAAATAGATAAATGTTCTTCTCCTACATGTATGATTATATAACAACTCGGGTGGCATTTTGAAACAATAACTTACTGTGGTGGATTTCTGTGCCTTGCTGTGTGCTGCAGCCCTGAAAAGCTTGAAAACTACCTCAGCATTTTCATTGCATATCTATATACAGTCATTCAAAAAGTATTTGCATATTTTCTTGTGGTATAAAGGGATTTCAAAATGTGTTTATTTTGGGATTTTTTTGTCTCAAATATTAATGTGGAAAGAAACAGAACTGTCAAGGTATACAATTCAAATAACAGAAAAATCTATTTAAGAATAAACATAAAAAAAAAAAGTTTTGTCACATTTAGGCTGAATATCAAGCACAACAAAAACATTTAACATTATAACGTTATATTATTTGATTAGAATAGACTGACTCTGATTTCCACCATAATGGAAAACATACAACACTGTAAATGAAATGGCAGCAGCAGCAGTATCCTCACATCACAGGCTGCACATTAGTCGCTCATCCTGAGCACTGAGCATTAGTATGGACTCTGAGTATGGTGTAAATCATTTTTGTACAGATTCCTGCTAGCTCTTGGGACCCGGTGACTTTTGCCAGATGACAGCAGCTCAGGCTGTGAATGCAGAGGGTGGGAGCTCAATTATGCTGCTAGCTTTCCTGGACACAGACATGTGGGAGATGTCACAGCTGCTTTTGCCTCAGCTGAGAAATGTCCAATTTACACATTGATTTCCATAGCACAATTAAATGAGGGAAAGTGCAAGGAGCATGCAACCTCTGTGTTTTCTTGAATGCCATCCATAAATGAACTACTTAAACCACAGTGTGCAACAGTCCCTGAACCCCATTGAGATGTAATGATGGGACCTGATATCACATTTATCAGCAAAACACAAAATTAGAAACACTTTGAAAGGAAAATATTGTTCCAACCTCCTGACTACAGCCTCAGAATAACATTTAATGAGATGGAGCAAAGTGTTACACAATTGTCAGAATGAAATTGTTTTTGCTAATTTAACTTTACCTTCTAGTTATTTTTCAGAATGTCCTTTCCTCTTTGATAGAATACACAATAATGTAATATGCATTGATCTCACACTAGATATTTTAAATGAATGCATTCTGAAATATAATGTACCACAAGAAGGTATCTAAGAAGTCAAAGGGGGTTAAACCATTGCAGTTGTTGAAGCAACTGCAAATTGATTTAAATAAAAATTGTGTTTGAAGGTAAATTGTAAATAAAGTAGAATGTCAAACTCAAATCTGAACTGAATATAAGGAAGTGGAATTGAAATTCAACGTAAATCATCATAGAAATCCAACTGACTGAATACATTTCCTCACCTTGAAATCCTCTGAAAATAAAAGAGGGAAAAAGATACACATGGATTTTACTTTACAGACTTCCTCAGCCAGGGAATGCACAGTTGATATTATATACAGTAATTGCATGCTTGTAGTAA
Organism: Centroberyx gerrardi; assembly: GCF_048128805.1. Lineage (NCBI taxonomy): Eukaryota > Metazoa > Chordata > Actinopteri > Beryciformes > Berycidae > Centroberyx > Centroberyx gerrardi. The sequence goes on along the minus strand of NC_135999.1, from coordinate 17,273,531 downwards.
TGATGTAATGCGGTGTTTTGTCCTGCAGGGTCTGTACCCCGGGTCAGAGGAGGGCTGGCAGGTGTACAGCACCGCCTCAGATCCAGACGGCAGGTGTGTGTGCACAGTCGTTGCCCCGGCACAAAACCTCTGCAAACGAGACCCTCGGAGCCGACAACTACGCCTGCTGACTGAACAGGTGTGTGTGTGCACGTGTGTGCGTGTGTGTGCCTGTGTGTGTGTGTGCGTGTGTGTATGTGTGTGCGCGCGTTCATGCATGTTTCACTGGTCAGCATTGCAATGCAGCACAGGGAAAGGCACTGTACTGGAATGAAATATTCACTGGACTGTCTCTTTGTTTTGACACTTACAGAAACACACGGCCGCATGCACGCACACACACACACACACACACACACAGAGAAGCAGACACACACATAGACATACACAGGTTTCATTGACTTGACTGACAGATATATCCCTGATACATCAGTAGCTGTACCCTCTACAGACTCTCCGTCATTCAACATGCCAAAAGAGTTTAAACTCAAAGGAAAGATTGACTGATGGGTGGAAAAACTTTGCTGTATATTGCCGAGTGTGGCTCAGATGCATCTGAGTGCGTGGGCACATTACTCACAATGTATGCGTTCCATTTACCGGGATGTATGCATATGTGTTTTAGTGATGGAGAGAAAGTGGGAAAGCGAAGTGATTTATGACAGAAGTTGCTGAATTATTGAAAACCATCAGCCCACTGCTAAGTACAGTTTTCCCGATACACATTCTGTATTCTCTCTAAAAATGAAGAGTCAAGGCACAAGGCACCAACAACAACATCAGCATCTGTATGAAGTTAATCTTTTCGCCCGCTTGTAATACAATGTCCTGCCTGACAAAAAGAAAGAGAAGGGCTTGTGGGTAGACAAGAATTATCAGAAATAAGTCATCTTCTCTCTCTCTCTCTCTCTCTCCCCTCTTCCTGTTGGGAGGCTTCTGTATTTATGAATCTTAATTAACTCAGTGTGTCTCTGGAAGTGACACCTTGATCCTGCTGTGTGTGTATGTGTGTGTGTGCGTACGTGTGAGCACATTTGTGTGTGTGTGTGCACGTGTGTGTATGTATGCGTGTATGTGTTTGTCTGTGTGTGTGTGAGTGTGTGTGAGTGTGTTGTGCTGTGATGTCCCTGCTCGTCTCCGGCTTTATCAGCATGCGTCGCAGCGGGAGATGTGGGCGGGTTGTGCTTGGGTGTGTGTTTGTTTGTTTGCGTATAATTACTTGTCAGACTGTTTATCACTTCTGGATATCTGGGTCATTGTTCTAATGGATTTTATTCATACTTATTTTTACATTTGATATCAAAGAGATTTGAAGTGTGCTGTGGCTATTCAGGGTAGTGAAGGAAAACAAGTGTGGGAATGTTTCTAGAAGCTTTATAGCGATATGAATTTCTCCTGACAGATGCCCAAATCTCATGTGAATGTTTTGTATGTGAGCTTCTCGTGGATAAACTGATCTGATGAGAGGTTCCTTCAAAGAGAAATGTGATCACGGGGACTTTGCATCATATTGTCATTGGCAAAGCTGGTGGAAATGTTCAATATTCCATTACATCACCATCTTGGTAGACAAACAACAGGTGTTGGTAAGCAAATAACAGGTGGCAGTCATCACACAACAGCCAAAACCAATGCTAAGTGTTTTTGGCAAAGCGTCACATTGGTAGTGATTGCTCACAACATCAGGAGTCTATTATGCATTCTCTGTTAATGTAAAAAAAACTGGAATGGAGGTACAAACGTCACCGTAAAATTTCATGAACTGAGTGCATTATTGTCTGTGTGTGTGTGTGTGTGTGTGTGTGTGTGTGTGTGTGTGCGGACCAGGTCCAGAATGTGAGTCAGTCAATGGAGGTGGTGGACCTGCGGACATCCAGAGACCTGCAGTATGTCAGAGACTCTGAGCCGCTGCTGAGAGGAGTGGACGGACGCATACACACTTACGTTGGCAGCCCCCGCTCTCTGACTGCTAAAGGCCTGCAGGTACACACACACACACACACACAGACACACACACACAGACACACACACACACAGACAGACACCAAGACACACACAGTGAGACGGTTGCTTTAGGGAACACATAACCTTTGGTGTGAAAACATCGATTTCACGCATGCCAAGCTTAAGTTTCCTGCCTGGACCCAGACACGAGAGCATCTTTCATGAAGGGGGCAAAAGTCTGGAAGCTGTCAATTTGGTGGCTTCATGTCCTTTTCTGTCACACAGCGCTGTGCAGAAGGTGCCAGTGGAACTGCAGCATCACTGCACTCAATCTATGGCTGTCTACTGCCCCAAAAAGAGATACATTTCACTATGAATTGACTGACATTAAACAAGTTTGACTGAAGTTCAAATATGAATAATACAATTTACATAATATTGACACATGAAAGTAGGGCAACAATACATTCTAAACCAATAGTGATTTTATCCAGAGTTAATTCACAACATGTGTTTATTGGGTTTCTTGAAAGATCGGGGTTGGTGTTTTATTTTAAATTTGCACGAGAGCAGATAAGAATAAATCAGTGTGTGAGTCGTGCCTTTTACTGGGGGGAATCCAAATGTCTTCCCAACACTGCTTCCTAAATTAGCAGTAGTAATCTCCTCGTCAGGCTGGATGTTTTCTGTCATGATGCCTCTGGCAGGCATGTGTGTGCTAACAACAAACTAGCAGGCTAGTAGAGGAGTATCGCAGAGCAACAGAGAAAGAGAGCGTATGGATCCAAGGCAAGAGGAGCCAGTGATGCGTTCAGTTCAATCGGTTGTAATAAAAAAAAAAAAATCTGATGTTTTTGGTGCATTCAATGGGCAGGTCAGGACTCAAATTATAGATTTTTTGATATTCGACTTGAAATTTGAATATTGAAATTCATTCTGACAGCCTTAAATCATGGCTTTATTTATTGTTTTATTGTTTTAAATGAATTTACAATTATTTGCAATGAATAATAACAATACCATCCAGCATTTGGTGGACAGCATCATGCAGGAGGTGGCCAAATTTAATGTCAACCCAAACAAGGACAAAATTTTCACAATATGCTATGATGAAACTGTATATAAAAACTGCCTTGGAAACTGTTTTGAACTGGTATCAGAAAGGTATTTAGGTCCGAATGTGGAGGTCGGCTCAACTTTCATTTTTTCATTTTGTATTTCCACGTGTTTTCAGCGTATATCAACATCTATTCAACATCAAAATGTTTGCCGGGTATGAATCAGTCCAATAACACCAACTTAAATATACAGTTGGTGGCTTTCAGTAGGCAGTGTGAATGGGTCTGATCACCAGATTTTCTATGTAAGGGGCACACACACATACACACACACACACACACACACACAAACACACGTTCTGGCCTACTCCTTCTCCAAAAAGGAGAACATTACTGCCTTTTCCCATAAATCCCTTCTGCCTTTCATCTTTCGCCGAGCATCTTCATAACAACATTATGGGCTTTGGGGGATGTTTTAAAGTTTTTATACAGTTAGTTTATGTGTGTGTGTGTGTGTGTGTGTGTGTGTGTTGCTCCTTGGGGCTTCTCTCAGTCATAAGCTTCTCCCTTTGCTCTGAGAGGCAGAACTAGTGAATATTTATGTGATGTGCAACTAAGTTTATCAATAACTAAACAGTATCTTTATCCCATAGGGGGGAGGGAACAAGGGATATGGAGGAGAGGGGAAGACAGAGAGATTGAGACAGACAGACAGTCAGACAGACAGACAGACAGAAAAAAATAAAGAGATTTGCCCCATTGCATTTTGTAGTTTTTCACTGGGGATGGGAGGAATGAGCAAAATAAAGGGAGAGGGGAAGTGAAGGGCAGGCAGAGAGAGGGGGGCAGATAAAGGAATGAAACAGGGGGTGAGAGATTAGAGACAGATGAAGGAGAAGAGATAGCAGGGGAGGGATTAGCCACGCAAAGTGTTTGACTGACTGCCAGCCTGTGCGCTGTGCGTGTTTTTGTGTTTGTGTGTGTGATGTTCTGAGGAGACGATAACATTTTTCATTTCTCTCTTTTCTTTGCACCTTCTTATTTTTCGCCCTTTGACACTTCTTTTAAGCCCTCCATTTCCATATCCAACTCTACTCCCTAGTCTGCAACCTTGAACCTCTGTTTTTTTTTTCTTCCTTTCATGTTTTACTCTCTTCCTCCTCTTCCTCCCTTATTGCCTCTGCTTTTCTTCTCTCCCCTTGTCACTATATAATTAATCAAACTCAACTTTGGCCTTTCTCTGCTCTCCTTTCTACCCGAGTCTCTCCTCCACCATGAAGGCCTCCCACCTCCTTTTAGATTGGAATAATGTTAATTTCCTCTCTCCTCTTTGAGCTGATTTTTCTACCTCACTCTATCATTTTCTGCCTATACCTCATTAAGCCACCTTGCCCTCCCTGCCTCTCCCTCTTTTACTCTGTCTTCCCTCCACCTGTAGGAGCTGAAGGGGCAGATGTCCCAGCTGCGGCCCCTCCTGTCGGTGGTGGAGCAGTACCGGGCCGACCTGCAGACGCTGGCCACCCTGCGGCTGGAGCTGCTCAACCTGTCCATCATTCTGACAGCCATTCAGGAGGAGATAGGAGCGTACGACTATGAGGAGCTGCAGCAGAGGGTTTTACTGCTGGAGACCAGGCTGCACGCCTGCATGAACAAACTGGGTACGTGCAGCAGCTGTGACGACATGGTAACGGCTTACATGTAACAGCATTACTTTATACTTTGTCTATCACAATTACACTCTGATTATTGGAATAAAGTGGAGTAAGCAAAGTTATCAAAAATGGAGACATTAAAAAAAAACATTACTCAGTTCAAATAATCAGTGCAACACAGTCTTATAAAATTTTGTGAAATGATTATAAACTCTGAAACACAGATTACGTGTTCTATTATGTGTTAAATTATGTGAAGACACATTCCTCCACCACAAAAGGATTATGTGACAAATACAACAAATTGGACACGCCATTTTCTCCTGTCACGAAACAGTTAGCTAACGGTTAAATTTAGTAAAGTGAAACTAAAACTTTGGCTATAAGATTAAGCAACAAAAACAAAACAAAAGGTTAAGGTTCAGGCAAGGGTTTTTGTTTTGGTTGAAAAAGAAAAACTTTCACTAAAAATAAAAACTTCACTCACAGTAGAAAACTTCTTAACCTGGGTGTATCTGTTCATCCACCACCCAGCCTCCTCCACCTCACTTCCCACCAACTATTCCAGTATCAAACTGCCTGTTTCTGGTGGTGTTTCTTCCATGTAATCCTTTCATGGTGGAGAAATGTATTTCTCTCACTTTTCATGCATGGAGCACATATTTGCATTTTAAGACACCGTGCTCATTCCGCAAAATTTTGTACTCTTAAAATGCACTGTTTTTTGTTTTTTTTCATTTGGATTACCTCCCACCCAACATCTTCATGGCAGATTTAACACAATGTGTTTATCATTTATAAACAGGCTGTGGTCGTCTGACTGGGGTTAGCAGTCCCATCACCGTGAGAGCCTCGGGGTCCCGCTTTGGCTCCTGGATGACCGACGCCATGATTCCCAGCTCCGACAGCAGGGTAGGTGTACTGTGTGTGTGTGTGTCTGTGTGTGTCTGTGTGTGGCAGGTGTGGCAGGTGTTGTGAGTGTGGTCACAAGGTAGCTAGGCTCTACATTTTTCTTAATCTGTTTTTTCTGTCTCTTTCTGCCTTACTTCCCTCTTGACTCCTATGTGCACTCTGTCTCTGCTTTCTCCACACGCATCACCCCCTCCACACACACACACACACACTCTCTCTCTCTCTCTCTCTCTCTCTCTCTCTCTCTCTCTCTCTCTCTCTCTCTCTGGGGAGCGCATATTAAGCTTGTTGTCAAGGCGACTGTCTCCCAGTTGCCAGGTGTGATTTATATCGCCATGGTGACCCTTGCCTGTTCCCTATTAGAGCGTCTCCCTGGTGACGAGAGGGAGCTATATACAGCAACAGTATCCCAGTTATTGCCTCCTGTTACGGAGTTACTCGTGCAACTGTTGTTACAGTAACCGGGTTATGGGTGGGAGCTCTTTTATTGGGGAGCTGTTGGAGCGTTTCTGAATTATTGGCACTCTCTCTCTTCTCTCTCTCAGCCTCTGTCCCTGTTCACATCTCTCTATCCGTCTCTCTCTCTCTGTCTGTCGCTCTCTGCATTGGATAGGAAGCTCTTTCTGTGCCGCCTTGCCATCTCTATTTCTGTCTCTGTTCCTTTCATACTGTATATATGTGTGTACAGACTCTTTTTCTCTGTGGAGGCCCCTGATCATTTGTGAGCTTTGGATTATATGGTTTTATCTGAGTGCATTTCTGAGATATTACGCATCAAAGATGTGACATGCCAGCTGGCAAAACTGTTATGCACTTTCTATCCTTTAAATATTTAACCAGAAAAGGTTCTTTTAAAAAAAAAAAAACACAACACAAGCATAAATATACAGTATGTGGATAACTCAATTTTGATGAAAAAATCAGGTAGAACCTTATAATTCCAAGCTCACAAATTTCCAGCCTGGATGATTTGGGTCTTATCAGCTAAAGCTCTCTAGATACCTAATACCACACATACACTTGTAAACACACACACACACACACACACACACATGCACACTCACACACACACGCAGTCGAGTCACTCTCATATATCCTTTGGTATCCATGACTACAGTGTCAGCGCAGGGTCCCAGTTTGGCATTTATGAATTCTTCATTAGCTCATCAGTGTGTGTGTGTGTGTGTGTGTGTGTGTGTGTGTGTGTGTAGGTGTGTGTGTGTGTGTGTGTGTGTGTGTGTGTGCACGCACGCACTATATTTTCACACACTCATGCACACGCATACACACACCTGTCGCTGAATTTGGGAACAGCTGCTGAGGTGTGGATATCCCCTGAACTGTCAAGATGTCTGTGCCGATAGTGAGGGAGAGAGAGAGAGAGAGAGAGAGAGAGAGAGAGAGAGAATGGGTCTTGTTGGTGAAGAGAATAGAGAAAACAGAAAGGTACAGGGATGACGGGGGGGGGACAGAGACAGGGATGTGAAAGAGGGGGTAGGGGAAGAGGAAAAAGAAAAAAAACAGAGAGAATAGGGGAGTAGCGGGAGAAGGTAGATCAAAAGGACAACAGACGGGGCAGACAAGCACGATGGGATAAAAGGAGCAAGGGAGGCGATTAAAAAGAAAAGTGAGAGAAAGGGAGGAGAGGGGAGGTGGAGAGGAAGGCAGCGAGGACAGGACAGGTCAGGGGAGACATTAAGGGCGTTTGGGAGGTGGCCAGGTCGGGAGGAAGAGGAAGAGGCGGCGCGACAATCTCTAAAACTAAAGTGCAAGCGAGAGATAATGGAAGAGAAAAACTCCCCGCTCGCTCCCCTGCATGCACCATTTGTTTTATAATCAGAGTTTGGGAGCCTGTTTGTGTAAAGCAAGTGGTGCATTCAAATACGGGAGGATTACAGCTGTCAGAAAACAAAGGGAATCATGTTCTTTTGAAACACAGTTTATTAGGATATTGTAATTACAATAGAGGGAACGGAAGAATTTAGGTTGGAAGTGAAGAAGATGAAAGTACTTTAGGACCGGAAGGAGGGAGAGAAGAGGGCAATCAGTCTGTCTCATTTGTCTTAAACCTGTGTGTTGATTAAACACAGTTTGATTGTGTGTTATTTAAAGCTCTCACAATCATTGTAATCAGTTACCTTTGTCTGAATGTCTCCCATTCAATGTAAAATCCTCAATATATGTTTTATATCGCTGCTACAAACAAACTATATCGTATTTTAAAGCATTGCTGTCGCCACAGGAGAGATTATTAACCCATCAAGAAAAACTTTTCAAGTCATCCCCCTTGTCATCTCTCTCCCTCTTTTTATCCATACATCCCTTTTTCATCTATTTCTTCTTTTCTGCCCTCTGTACTTTTCTCTGTTTGCAGAGGGAATAACGAGCATCTTTTACACCAAGAATGCTCTCTCTGCCCATCCCTTTCCCTTTCTACCCCTTCCTTTCGTTTCATCTGTTTCACATCTCTTCCGTCTTTGGATAATTAATCCCCCATCCCATCTCCTCTCAATTTTCCTCCCCTCCCACGTCTCCCCCCCCCCCCCCCCCCAATCATCTACTTTCTCCGGCTGTTTATCTCTCCCATTATCTCTGTCTTGGTTTTTTCTTTCACCATCGCCCCCTTTTCCTCTCCTCGCTCGCTGGCCTATATTTACACCTCTTCTCATTACTCTTACATTTTCCGGTTTTACTTTTCATCAGACAATTATTCCATTCAGGTCAATCAGTTATAGGGTGAGTCACTTCACTCCTCTATACTTACGCTATCAACCTTTGTCACGGTGTGGTAAAAATATTTTGTACAAAACATGTTCTTTTTTGAGCAGTATCTAATCAATAAAATGATGTAAGTGATCTATCTATCTATCTATCTATCTATCTATCTATCTATCTATCAGCATATACTCTGGTAATATGTTATATATGTATATATGTGTTATATAAATATGCGTAATATGTGCTGTATTCTCCATAGTAGAGATTAAGGCATCTGATCAACTAGGAAGCCTAAGATCACATTCAGATGAACTGATATAAACGATCTTCTTCCCCTTCTACTCTTAATAAAAATTTTTTAAAAAACTCTTATTCTACAAATGCTACTTATTCCTATTTAAGGCTTAGCTGATATACAATTGGTTTGACTACTGTTGACAAAATGCACTTATTGTAAGTTGCTTTGGACAAAAGTTATGTTGTAATGTAATGTAATATACATCATTGTCACTAATGCACCTTGAAACTGTACAGAATCTGTTCTGATTTCCCATATTGTAATTTAGATGTGAAGATTTCAGTGCAATAGGCCTCTGTCTTTCTGCTTACTGTGGGTGCAGGTGTGTCTGTTGGTGTGTTGAGATACAGTCTCCAAAATTAACTTGTTGGCTCACCTGCCAAGGGCTAGTAAACTAAAAAAAAATGATCTGCCAAGAATTATTTTTACCAGCCAAAATAATAATAAAAAAAAAGGCACACACAATCTGTTGAAGTTAGAATGTTTTTCCCTTTTGATGTTCTCTCAAATAACGTTAGGCTGGCTAACCATCCAGGGAGCAGAGAAACACAAGGACATGTTTACAGAAGTTTAGACGGGTGTTTTGTGTAGAGCCAGTGCAGCCAATCAAAAGCCTGTTTTGGCTTAGAGGTGTACGGTGGCCAGTTAACCTTCTCTTTCCCTCCCTCCCTCCACCAGGTGTGGTCTATGGACGGCTACTATAAAGGGAGGCGTGTGTTGGAGTACAGAACCATGGGGGATTTCACCAAGGGGCAAAACTTTGTGCAGCATCTGTTGCCCCACCCCTGGGCAGGAACCGGTCACGTGGTTTACAACGGCTCCCTCTACTACAACAAGCACCAGAGCAACATCCTGGTAAGGTCCTGGCTGGAATGGGAGCATGCTGGTACGCAACTGGTTTACAGAAACGTTCTGGTATTCAGTTGACTTGAATGATAATATGGTCTGTGTGTGTGTGTGTGTTTGCCTTGCCAGGTTCAGTACCATTTCCGTTCTCGCAGAGTGGTTCTCCAGCGCAGCCTGAGCGGAGCAGGCTACAACAACACCTTCCCCTACAGCTGGGGAGGGTCGTCTGACATCGACCTCATGGCTGATGAGACGGGGCTCTGGGCGGTTTACACCTCCATCCCAAATGCTGGAAACATACTGGTACCGTCTGCATGTGGCATGGGGGAGGGAAGGGCAAGTAAATGTGTGCGTGCTTGTGTTTGTGCATGGATTTGCTTGTTAATTTTTATCTATTTTGTGGTCAAGTGAATTTTGCCAAGTGTTGTGTGTGTGTGAATGTGTTCTTGCGATTTTGTTCTTGTGAGAACAAAAGAAAAGAATGAGAGAATGTTTGAAAATCACCACATTTGAAAATGGGCCATTTTAAGGTTAAGATCTTGGGCTAAGGTTTGGGTTAACAAGTTGACAGAAAACATATCGTCCCCCACGAATGATGCAGTCTGTGCCAATCAGGAACTAAAATGTCTCCTTGTTTTGACCTGTAATAGTAGCACCCTTGGGCCATTTAGTGTTTGAAAATGCTGAAACACAGTGGTGAGATGCATCATGCCCCCAAGTCTGACCAGCGGTGTCTGAGATATTGTGCGACACATGGACAAACAAGTAAACAAACATTGTAGCGCCCCCCTTAGGCATTCGGTAAGGGGGAATAAAAAGAAAAAAAAGACTGGGGCCCATCCATAGTCCCTCCCCCAATTTCATTGCGGGGAACAATAATTAAAGCTCCATTACTCGTAGTGTTAGGCAGTTAGAGGTACTTGGACCTTTCAGTCAAAAGACAGTCCCCTATACTCACTATGCTACTGTAACGTGCTTGGTCGTGTCTACATTAGCTTTAGGGAAGTAGGCTGCTCCAAGATAGCATGACTGAGCCAGACGACGTCAGTATTGGGATTTCACACATGTACCACTTTATTCACCTATACTTGTCAATCATACAATGCCTGGTCTCTACGGCACTATAATCTCTCAACATTCATGTAGATTAATATAGTTTAACACGTACCAAATCGTTACTGAAGAGACAAGCTACTCGTCGGGAGATAGACTGGGAGTAGTACTCAACCTGTTGCTGTAACTCAGTCCCAGTAAAAACAAGGAGCGCCACCCAGTGACTTAATCTGTTACTGCAACCAAACAATGTTCCAAAAGCATAGTAGGCATATTTGCGACTGTTACACTACACCGCTGCCCATGTTGTAACATCACAAACATCTGTGTGTTTGCGTGGAAACCTCCCCTCCCTCTCTGTCTCCAGGTTAGTCGTCTGGACCCTCGCTCACTGGAAGTGCTCCACAGTTGGGACACAGGGTTTCCTAAGCGCAGCGCGGGGGAGGCCTTCATGATCTGCGGCACTCTCTACGTCACCAACTCCCACCTGGCCGGGGCCAAGGTGCACTTCGCCTACCACACCAACTCCTCCACGTACGAGTACACCGACATCCCCTTCCACAACCAGTATTCGCACATCAGCATGATGGACTACAACCCCAGGGAGAGAGCGCTGTACACCTGGAACAACGGACACCAGGTCCTCTACAACGTCACGCTGTTTCACGTCATCCGGAGTGATGGATAGATGAGGAGGAGGAGTAGAAAGTGATAAGAGAGAGGGAGAGTTACAGTGAAGGTGGAGGGGAGGCGCAATGAAAGGGTATGGGTAATTGGGACACTTAAAGAATGGGCAGGTGGAGGAGAGGATGCACGCCCACACACGCCTACACACACATACATACATACACACAATGGCCATTCATGTCAACAGGTGAGGACTGTCTGCTTGAGTCTGTGTCTCCTGTGCACTTCTGGACTGTGTTAGCGCACTGAGCTAATAACTAGACATAATGCACGGTTGTCTAACACAAGTCTAAAGGTCACAGACAAGAGAACTCGTCATGGTCTAGACGGAAATTAACCACCTCTGCTACACTGGGGCGGAGGGAGGGAGGGGGGGACGCTGACGGTTAGAGGGAAGTCAAGACAGTTTGAGCTCAATCACACTCTGTTGCATTTCCATCCCACTCATGTCTTGGAAGTGATTTGGAAGTTGAGGTCAAATCGTCGAAAGCGCAGTTCACGAACTGAATTTCAACTCACTTCGAGCCCCAAGTGATGTTCAAGTAGTGATGAGTGGACCCCAGCCCCGGTGAAGATATCTGGGTTTGTGATGTGGTCGTGGACGTGTTCAGTCAGCATGGTTGTTCATTCAATAAACCTTACTGTTAAACTTTGCTGAGACTCCGTTGTCTTCTCTGTTTGGAAGCAGGGAGGGTGGAGGAGATACAAGAGCACCTTAGCTTTATTCTGTTTTTAATACAAACCTGTGTGTGTTTCTGTGTGTGCGTGCACATGTGTTGAATATCGTCAGAATCTAGTTTTGATTCTCTTTTTGGTCTGCAATGCGCAAAGATAGATTTGAAGCCAGATTCTCTCCATTCAATACCGCAACTCTTTGACCAGCGCTTTCTTTCTTTGAAGCCAAATTTATAGTATCGCTCTTTGCTGTGAGCTCTCTGTGTGTGTAATGATGTTTTTCATTGGTGCGAATTGATCCCAAGAGGGTTATGGATGATGTGAGGTGGGGGAGAATGTCATTTTGAGTTAGGGTCAAGCGCAGCAACAAAGGCAATCCTGCTCATTACGATTTAAGTGATTATCATGAGGCTGGAAATGGAGGGTCACAACCCAGGGAAAACCAATACTGCTTATTTGGACTTACCGAGCACACACACACACACACACACACACACAGGCACACACAGACACACACAAATATGCTAATGTATAAGGACGCACATACATGCACAGAAATGCTCAAACACACCACAGATACACACATACACAACGCACACAAACACACACACGATGTATAGACACACAGAAAAGGAAGCAGGTGCAGCAGTGGGTGCATCATGGGTAGTAGGATGAACGAAATGGCGAATCGATGGAGCAACAAAAAGAAAGGGATGGTGAGTGATAAAGAGCTATATGTGGCTCTAATTGTGGAAATATCACAAATGGCCATTCTGTTACCATGGTGACAGTGGTGGTGATGCCGTGTCCAACTCAGCCTCGAGTGCGGGTCACGGCTCAGAAAATCCAGAGATCACTCCATCGCACACACTTTCTGTTCTCTTACCTCATTTTTAATTCAAGACGGTTTAATTAATAGCATGATGAAATATGTACATCTCATTTTTCCAAGGTGAACGTAGCTCAAAGCACATACAAATCTCTTTTTATACAGACGAGTCAGGAATGCATAAACTTAAAGGAAAAATACACCCTTGGGTGCTCTTACAGTTATATATCATCAGTCTGTGATGCGTGATGCATTTCAAGAGTTACGTTGTGATCAAGTGTTGTAATTTACATTTTGGTTTGCCTACTTTTCCTCAACCTGCCTCATCTACTTCTGTTTCAGTTAGTAATTTCCTACACTTCCCAGAATGCCTTTCAACAACTCCCAGTCAACAGGCATGAACTTTATAGCAATAGTGAGAGCAAGAAAGACCGTTTTTCCAGTCGAGAAAAAGTGAGTCGCGCCCCTTACTCAAAACACAACAACATGTCTCGTGGCTGCATTGCATTCTGGTCTATTAAAGGCTACTGTCAGTGGAGAAATTGGTCTCTCTGCCTCTTCTACAATGGATTTCTCCCTGTGTGATTGTTGAACATCGATGCAAAATGGCGGCTGTAGAAAGAAGCTCTTGCTCTTTGATTCTGAGGGACTGACACCAGAACTTGACATTTACCTTTGAAGTTTTGGATAGCTGGAAAAAATTCTCCTGTTAATCTCCATTGTAGCTGCACTGGAAATATCTCAACGATGATGTTGTTTACACCAAACAACAAAATGGGCCCAGAAATGCAAAGTACATTAGTAATAGCGGTTTTAGGGTGTTTTAGGGTGGATTTTTCCTTTAATATCTTATTTTATCATTGTATCACGTTGTACACAGTATGCCACAAGTCCCTGTCTAGCATTACAGTTTGTGATGTTTTCTTTGCAGACATGTTATGTAACAAGTTGGCGCACACGTTGTCTCTGCTTTCTGACACAGCGTTAGCGTATTTCTGGACTGACGGCTGTACAGACTCCCCTTGAATTTTGTTCTCTCTCCCCCTCCACCCCTTGGTGCTGATCTGCCTCTCCCTCTCCTCCATTTGCCCACCTCTCTGGTGCCTTGGCATTGCCCCAGTCTATTTGGCACGCTCCCTGCTGCAAGGTTCCCTTCTCTCCATGTATCACCATTATTGGCTCCGATTTTCTGCATCGTGGAAGCATGGGTGTGCTTTTCCAGACGGCCCACCGGAATTCCACACGCAGATATGCACACACGCACGCAAACACACACACACACACACACACACACACACACACACACACACACACACACGGTGACACATGCCAATGACTTGGACAAAACAGAGCTCAGCGTGGGGAGATGCCGGATATATCATTTTTACCCTTTTATTTATTAATCTCTATCTGTTCATCTATCCATTCGCTTTTTTCTCCTGGGTGGATACCAACCTGATGAATAATTTACTCCCGTTAAATGAGACCACCTGAGAGGGATAGAGGAGGGTGAGAGGGAAACTGAGAGAGGAGAGAGGAAGAGTGAGGAAGGACAAATACAAGAGGGTGGAAAAGAGGGGTGAGAAAGAAAGGAAGAGAAAGGAGGGTAGGAACCTTGGCTAATTTGGAGAAAACGCACAAGACGAGAGGAGGAAAAAGTCCCGATATGGGAGAAAGGGAACAGAGGAAGATAGGGATGAGTAAATGTGTGTCGATGTGGAGCCAAACACATGGCCTGTGATCGTGTTTAATTAATGATGGAGAGATCAGCCGGTTAAACAAGGACACAGACTGAAAGAATAGCCTGCGAGGGAAAAGCGGGTGGGTGGGAGGAGGTCAGGGAGGTGGCAGATATTTTGCTCTCCCCCCGTCTCTCGAATACTACACCAGCAGTACATAAAAAAGAAAGAGAGAGGGGGTGAAAGCAAGCAACAGAGAGGATGTGGGGATTTGAGAGAGAGAGAGAAAGAGAGGGAGGAGAAAGGGAGAGGTAGATGAAAAAAGAGAGAAAGAGAGCGAGAGAGAGGCATCAGTAGGTTCCACCACGGCTCGTCTACTGTTCTATTAATAGAAATCAGAACACATTGGGGAGGGAAAACCAGCCAATTAGAATCAAGCTGCGCTACCACTGGTAACCCCTCACTCACACACACTCACACACACACACACACACGCAGAGCTGTCAGACTTGCTGTCGTCTTTGTCACTTATTGTCACCTGGCTCGTCTCTGTAGGGACTTCCGTGAGAGCAACAAGCTCTGGGTGTTATCTAACCCAGAACACTGATAACAGCCTTCGCCATCGTCTGGTCGCTGAAGTTGCGAGTGCGAACGTGCAAAAGTTGAAATCCTCTCAACTCAGTGTGAGGGCTGCCATGCACTTGGGACACAGTTTTTGGGAAATGTAAATCAGTAATGTTTTCACCAATAAGGGGGTTAAATTGGGGTTTAAATGTTTCCTGGCAAATGCTATGCGTGTCTTGTCTGTGTCAATCAGTGTAACACTGCTGAGGCAACCACTTGGGCAGTGTTACCCATCAGCTCTGCAGGAAAAGTTGTCTTGCGTAACACTGCTTTTAAAGGCTAATACTAATGTTGTTTTTTTTCAGTTTGTTGCCCCTTTCCTTTACATTATCCCTGCTGGTGTCTGCACACAGCGCAGTTGGAGGCATCAGAGTTTGTTTTCTTCCCTCACAAGAAGTCATTTGCTGCCATTCATCCTTGCTCAGTATGAAAAACAACTTCCACCGACTTTAAAATTGCCCGAGCCGGATAATCCATTATAGTAAACATGAAACTTTAATCTGGTTTTGTCAGAGTTGCTGTTTTATCAGTATTTCATTGTGCCCGAGTTGAGTTGTTTTCATATATCAGTGCGCACATTTAGAGACCTCTGATTGGACAAGAGAATATTTCAGGCTCTTTAGACTGGATGAGCGAGGCCGGAGGATGTGCGTGTTTCACAATGTAAACATGGGATGTAGCCTAAACAAAACTTTTCACCAATCGCTGACATCCTTTGTGATTATGTTACGCTCTGCTTACTGCCAGTCACCTGACTCCCACAGGAAGCAATGGAAGTCTCCACCAGGAAATAATCCCTCAAAAACATGTCGCCTTACAGACTTTATTGTCACATCCATGTCTCATTATTTAGGGCGTCTTTGTTGGCAGGACAGCAGTTAATTTCAAGATAGGTTTGACATTGAAAAGTTTGTACTTTAAAAACATAGAAAACTTACAGCATGCATTGCAGAATGTTTGGGAGAATGTAAACTAGACATAAATGGGCTGTATCTCTAAATTACACTGTATTATCATTTACAGTAAGATGCCACTGCTCTCTTCCCTAGAAATTACTCCTCCTGATCTAAAACTATTATATTGTGACAAGTGTGAAGTACTATGGGGCAAGCAGATAATTATGTAATTATGCACTTGACTGAAGTTATAATGAGCAGCATGGTGACTTCAGCGCTGTGAAAATGCAGCTGGGAAGGTTTACTTTGTCTGTTGGCCCTCCTGAAGCCGATCGTCTCTTTCAGCCTACATTATTGATTATCTCATTTACTCCATCGGCACTACCTTTTCCCTTTCACTTTTCTCTCTTGTCCTCTTTCATCCCCTAATTTGATTTCTCTCCCTCCCTCTGTGTCTCTCTTCATTGAGATGCCTCCCTCCTCTCCACATCCATCAGAGCATTGCCTAGTTCTCCCACTCCTCTTATCTCATTACTCTTTCTAATTAGCCCCAAACGAGCCTGTAGGAACCAATAACACGCCTTTGCTCACGCATATCAATGAGCTTCACACACATCTGTAAAATCAGGTTTGATGTGTGTGTGTGTGTGTGTGTGTGTGTGTGTGTTATTCACATTAGTCCCTTTGATATTTGGATTTGCTGATATGGCCATGAGTTTTGGCAGACTTTACTTTGTTTGATTATGCAAGAGAGAGAGAGAGAGAGAGAGAGAGAGAGAGCGTGAGTGTGTGTGTGAGAGAGAGAGACAGAGTGAGAGAGAGAGAGAGAGAGAGAGAGAGAGAGAGTGTGTGTGTGTGTGTGTGTGTGTGTGGCCAGCTTGTGTCTCAGTGGGACACAGGAGATAGGAGTTTGGTTGGGAACAGATGATTGTGTAGCACGCTGTCCTGAGCACTATATACTCTGTACCAGGAGCTTGCCAATGCACGCACGCACACACTCACACACACACACATACACACACACACGCACACACACAAGCACACAAACAAATAAACAAAAGCCCATTCATGCAGAAACGTGAACCACACCAAAGCTAATGAGATTAATTCATGTTGTAAATTTGTACACCTAACCAAACAACGAGCCAGTATGTAAATGTTGTTTTTCTTAACGGTGAGTGTATTCATAATGGACTGTTTGGAATTCACAGAGGTAGCCATATTGTTTTATTTGAGTATGTTGGTGTGTAGAGTGGTGTGTCTAAATGTGGTGGTGAGGGGGTTTATTAGTCAGTTGTGTGTGACTGAGATGGGAAGTAACCCAGGCACAGCTGCAAGTGCTTCACAAACACTCATACATAAAAGATGAGTCTCTCTCTCTCTCTCTCTCTCTCTCTCTCTCTCTCTCTCTCTTTCACACACACACGCACAC